>NW_028254489.1:0-61023 GCF_964263255.1 Lissotriton vulgaris
AGCGGTACAATGAGCAGGGCCAGATTTTCCTTTAGATTAGCCTCAGGGCTGCTGCAGGTGTGTAGTGGTTCCGCTATTCACCAAGATGTGCAGCAGATCATAAAACAACAGATGAATGTGCCCGTACAAATGAAGCTCCTGCATGCGCTGTACCCAAGCACATCAGCACTATTTGCTGGCTTCACCACCACACATGTCACGCCATATTGGCATTGCACACAAGTGGGTCATCAGTAATGAGTATTTATTTTACATGTGCTATTCACCCATGGGAGACACATGACATAGGGCCATCACTGTCTGTACACTTCCAGGGGTGTGTGTACCTGCATGTGTTTTGACAGATGTTGATGTTACGTAGTGCTTAATATGCAATGGGGGATGTGTCTCACTGGTAGCGATGAATGACCCAGCTGTCAGTGTGTATCCTCAAATGGTTATCTGTCCAGCTGTGGGAGGTGTCTTCGCCCATGCATGTACCCTTTTGGAGATGTTGGTGTTTTCAGTGTGTCGGTGGTGGTGGTGGTCCATCAGTCTTGGCAAGTATCTTCTCAACATAGCAATGGTAGACGTGTTAATCTGTATGTGGTACAGGCTTCCAGGCTAATGTCTTATGACAGACAGATAAATCTTGTTACCCCATTATACGCCGATTTTCACATTCTTGGCAAATATGTCCCATACATTTCATATTGCCCAACATTTCACGCACCATTTTCATTTTTGACCCCCAACTTGACACCCAAATTTCATATTGTGCCACATTTCACGCCCCATTTCCATTTTTGACCCCCAACTTGACACCCAAATTTCATATTGTGCCACATTTCACGCCCCATTTCCATTTTTGACTCCCAACTTGACACCCAAATTTCATATTGTGCCACATTTCATGCCCCATTTCCATATTTGACCCCCAACTCGACACCCAAATGTCATATTGTGCCACATTTCACGCCCCATTTTCCATGTTTTCCAAACATAACATGCCCTCTTTGCAGCTCTTACCCGATTCCACACATACATCATTGGGGCATATGTTCGAGCCCTCATTAACATTATGGCGATCTGTGCAGCTTTTAATTGCCAAAGATACAGCAACAATGGGATTGCTAATATGCAGGATATATTTCAAATACAAGCCCAACTTAGATATCCTGCACTTTTAACACAGGACTCTATATGAATTGTAACACGCAGATTTGTCTATTGGTTAGGTTGAATTAACTATTAGCTTCCTTTACACTATTTCACACACTCATTATTTTAAAATTTCACACTGAGTACACCCTCCAATATCACTAGATTTGTCAACCTATTCTGATTCTTACCCTGCTCACAAACAACACACTACTTTGCTTGTATTAAACTTTTACATTGACTGGCCTACGTAGCACCAGGTAGACTATAGTGTCATACATTTGACACACAGCAAACACATCTGTGCTGTGGACACATCCCCACCATCAATGGAGTAGTGTTTATCTTACAACATGTTGAGCCACGTAACTGTTTCATGAGTACAGGGCAGACAGAGACACGTAGACATGGTATGCGTTTCGGAAATTTTATTTGACACACAACGTGTGTTTTGTAATTTTGCTCTGACATGCATGGGAGGGGGACCGTCACAATGTGACTGACTCAAATTGTTTATGATTCGGTTCCTTCGTGCAAGTCCGGCTGCATTTTCTGTGGGGTGTACAGCACCAGCCTCTTGTTCGTCCTCATCTTCATCTGGTGGTTCTGGCACTTGGATCCATGGGGCTTTTGTACGCACACATATGTTGTGCAACACACAACATGGCAGGATGATTTTGTTCACCATTTCAGGGCTGTACAGGAGGCTGCCACCTGTGATGTCCAAGCACCAAAAACGTGATTTTAAAATGCCAAATGTGCGCTCAACAATGGACCTTGTGCATCTGTGTGCCACATTATACTGCCTCTGGCCATGGGTGATGGGGTTTCTTAGGGGTGTCATCATCCATGGTCCGCGTGCATATCCTTGGTCCCCTGTGACATATGAGTGAAAGCGGAATTAGTAATTGGTTTTGCTGGATGTGTTTGTGTTGGCAATTATGACATGTTGGTTCTCAGGTTAACAATGTCTTGCAGTAGAATGCTTTTGTGCATGTTTTAAAATAATATTGGCTCTCTGATGTTACTCCCTCCACTACCCTACATCTTTTTTTTGTGCAGCTCAGTTGCATGAGTGGCTCTTCTCCCGTCTGCCACTGACAGTGATCCACCAAATGCACTGTCATTTGCTTTTGCTAGGTAGGATGCAGGAGAACACTACACACATTTGACAATCTGTGCCGCTGCAGCTGGGCAGCCTGCAGCAACGCACAACACATGATGTTTCCTGTAATGAGCATACCCAAAACAGGTTAGCTACTCCTTACATGCATGGACCATTGTGGGCTTCTTTGCTTCACCAACACCATCGACTTCACCAGATGCAACACCATCCACTCCCTGTACTACGTGCTCCTTCCTGGCTTGGACTCCCACTCCCATGCCATGATTGCTCCACATACATTGTCCATGTTGACATATGACATGTTGTCTGACATTAGGCTGAGCAGCGTTGTCACCACACTGATCCACAATGCAGGGCACACCTTAGACTTCTCATCATGCACACCTAGAGGCAGCACGTTGGCACCTGTCCGCTACCAGCCAGGATCAGGCCCCTGATTCCTGCAAGTCATACACCCCATCAAAGCATTGAGTACACGGCAAATTAACTGCAGAGCAGGACTCCAGCATTTTGAAATGTATTTCAGCAATTTATCCTGGTTGAGGAGGGGACTTAAAAATGTGGACACTGCAACAATGAGATCTCACATTTGATTATGGTCACACAACTGGGTAGAGACCTGTTCTTCCTCCAGCTGAATAGTTGGTCCATTACCTAACATGAATCTTTTGACCACACCATACTCAAGGGAGATAAACCCAAAGGAGATGGTCAGTGCCAAGACGTTGTTTGTTAATTATTCCATCACTGACATCCTTGATGCTGTACCTGGAGGCTAAGGGATTACAAGTAAGGATCAGGTGGGACAAGGAAGGGGTTGCCTGCAATAAGTTACAAGTTATCTTTCACATGCCAAATGGGAGTGGCAGACATGTCCAAATGTGAAGGATATGTATCCACACTCATCATCAGTGACTATTACAACATAGCATGCTTCCTGATTTCCAGCACCACTGGGCCAGGATCTAACTTGTGTTCAGTAGCCGTGTGTATTCAGAGATACATTGGTCAATCCGACACAAATTTGTCATCAGCTTAGGGTATCTCAACATACACTTAGATGATGCTGGGAAATCGGAGGCAGCAATAGTCTGTGATGGAATCATAGTGCTGCAGCTGACACAAAGGAGAAATTGCTCCCACACCAAGCGGGGCACTTCCTAGATGCAATCTTCTATGATATGACAACCATGGAATTGTGAATGCTCGAGGCCATTTCCATGGTACTACCACCATATTATCCCTTTTCACATCCCAAGTCAAGTAGTCACAACATGCTAAGCCAATGACACAGTGACCCACAGGCAGTGGGATGATTTAAGACAGAGACATTTGCACTGGCTTTACTTGGAAAAAAACCCATATTGGTTAAGGACATTGACATAGCCAACAGACAAGTAGTATCCTGCTTCACAGAGGCACTCAATGAGTTAGCACCATGATCCACTGACAATGCCAGGCGAGCTATGACCTCTGCACCCACGCTCAACATGAATGTACGATAGGCAAGAGTAATGATGAAAACAGCTGACACACCGTTGGCCGAAGAACTATTGTTTCATAGTTAAGGGGGCTTACAAGCTAGTACAATCACAATCTTAAACACTGATCAGGGGATTCAATGCAAGCTGTATGACATGCAAATTGATATGTCTGAATACTCATCTGCAAACATGTTTAGTTTACTGAAAGTCTTACAATGAGATGTGAGATTGACTCAGCCCCCTCATACATCTGAGGGGTCCTGTAATGGATTATTCAATGTATTGTCAGATGAGGTGTAAGAAGTTTCTGTCAACTTTCCTATGGAGACCCACCAGGGCATGGGCAGCATAACCACTATAGATATAGGAGTCATAGGAATAACCTTAGACGAGTTTGGAGTGGTAGCAACAGATTTGATTATGAAGATAGCAACTGTTGTCATTGTAGGCTCACAGCACGAAGCTGCACACACATACACTCATATGCAGATAAGTCACTGCATCATGCCATCATTGTCATTACTGTTTTACCACTCATTCAATTCATGTACAGTCCCCTTTGAATGTAAACTAGACATGGTCAGTCCATTGAAATGTACCCTCACATAGACCATGAAGTGCTTTTTTGTTTGTGGCCCATTTGTACACTACCTTTCCTGGGGAAGAGTTGCTGTTAAAGAAATTGATCTACAGCTCACCAACCATTGCACTGAGAATGCCCTGCTACACATGTCACTATCTTGTTTCCAAGCTGCACACTCCAATGAGACTGCATTGCACTTGCCTAGTGGAATCCTGGGACAACGAGCAGCCGTGGGTCAGACTGATGCGCAGGTCCTGTAGGTTTTCAGTGCTGCATTTGACACCATCTTTCATGGGCTAATTGTCCTGTGACTGGAGCCATGTGGAATCAAGACCTTAGTCCTTAGATGGATGAGTTATTTCATTACGTCAAGGGGCGTTCATGTGGTACAAGCAAGATTCTCCTCAGAAAGTACTCCAACACTGCTGTTGTCAGCAATGGCACAAGACAACAGGTTTATATACATGTATGTGCAACTGCCCATGCACCCTTGTACCATTGTGCAACTGCTAAATACGGCATGCACTGGGGGACAAGTCAGTCAGTGCCAACATCTGACTTGGTTGATGCATCTGTGTAAACATGTGGTGGAGCTGGTGCAGGCTTTGGGATCTGATGGGACAGCACCACCAACATTGACATTAAGGCTCCTATTCACCATCAATGACACACACACAAAATCACTTTCATGTGGGTTTTCTGTGATTTGCAACATTGTCAGTCTACAGCTGGTACATCATCTACACATGGGATTTAATGAGCCTTCCTCCTGGTGACATGACCATCAGCATGTGTGATCACCTGGTTGGCCATTGCCTTCAGATGTACACACCACTTAACTAGGTACATGGGCACCATATTTGAGACCTCCATCTCCATATACCTGCAGGTGTACCCTGTTGCCTTAATCTGCCTCGCATGCCTCTGCATCCTCCATGCAGCCTTCACAAGTTTTCCCACATTGTTGTGTGAAAGTGGGTCAAAGACAGTAAGTGACGTGAAGTTGGGCTACATTTGCAACATGACTACATCTGCTGTGGGATTCTTTTTGCCTGTCCAGCACGAGACATGCACAGTGCGACTTGTGTTTCAACTTTCTTTGTGAGTAATGTTTATCCATCCCATATGCATGTTTACCACCTCTCACAACATTTGGAGGGGTACAAGGGTCAACGCCTTGGAGTGAGGTTGATCAACATTTGTAGCTGCAGTTCCCACACTTCATGGTGTTAGTGTGTCTGGTGTGATGTTGTTTGACCTGCTGGTGGGAGATTGTGACAGAGACATTTACACATTTCTGTTTTGCATGTGTGTAATGAAGATGCAAGAGGTATGTTGGATTGGTACTTACCAACTAGGACTGCATTTCCATATGTCCCATCCTGGAAGTGCTGATTTATGATGGACTGCTGGAAGATGTACGAATCATGCACACTCCCTGGGAACTTGGCTATGACATTTGTGAATAGTCCATGGTGGTCCACTATCGCATGCACATTCATTGAGTGAGTGTGCTTTCTGTTGCGATATATGTGTGCCCTGTCCGCAGGGGGCACAAATCAGACATGTGTGCAGTCGATTGCGCCCAGGACTTGTGGGAATCCTGCTATGGCATGGAATCCTTGCTTGACAAGGAGCTGTTCCCGCACAGTGTTGGGGAAGTAGAGTTGCTAGGGTATCAGGCTGATTATGCCATCCAAAACTTTTGGGAGGAATTTTGAAAAGGATGCCTGTGAGACACGTCCAAGTCTGGATGTCGTAGGTTGGAAAGTCCCTGAGGCCATGAAATGCAGCACGGACAGCAGCTTTGTTTGTGGGGGGATATTAGTTGTCTGCTGGGTTGGTGGTGTCAGCCTGTGGGCGATCTGATTCAGGATATAGTCAATGGATGTCCGTTTGAGCCTGTAGTGGGCTATGACATCCTCTGGTTGTAGGTCAACAAGGACGAGACGTGTGCGCATTGGCCGCTGTCGTCTTCGGCGCTGCCTTGGTGGTGGTCCTGGTAGTGGTGGCGGAGGCAGTGGTGGTTGTTGTCTTTGTGATACTCCAATCTGAATGATTAGTGCCTCCATGGCGTCTGCAAGTCCTCATCTTTGTGTCTGGGCTGGGCTGGTCTCCCTTTATAGTCCCCTTTTATCTCCAGTTTTTCCTTTTTAGAACTGGTTTTAGCAGTTCTTATTTATCTCCAGCTAAGGGGCCTTAGCGTGATTTTTTTGTCGCTAAGCTGGTCCAGGCGATCGTTGGTAATAGTGAGATAGTGTGTTAGTGACTTTTTTTGGGACTTTTAGCGAGGGTATGCCTATTTCGCATATCATTAGCGATATTTATTGCTTCCATGCATGGCGATAGTTTTGATGCTCGCTATCGCCGGAAAACAGCTTGTTGATAGGGCGATAAAATTATCGCCGCTTTATCGCGAAAAAGTCCAGCTAAAGTGACGATAAGGCCCTTGATAATATGCCCCAATGTTTTAAAAATGGTGTGTAACGGCAAAGCATGCTGATGGCACACTCGGACACTGCACCCGTGAGCACATGTAGTTTCACAAGCAGCATGTTTAATGAAGAGTGTGACTAATTAGACCATAAAACCATCCAATGAGTGCACAAGAACATGGGTGTAGGAAGTGTGGGGGACGCGGGGGATATATCCCCCCAGATTTTGGAGTGGGGGACGAGGGGGACAAGGGTGGGGGGGGGCGAGGGGACAAAAGAATTTCCCCTCTCCCTTTTGTTATTCGCAGGGCCATTAGCGCCCGAAAGCGATACCTAATGGCCCTGCACTTGACCTGCCTGGAGTCAAAAAGGCCACCCGCCCTCTGCCCTTTGTTATGCTGCAGGAAGGCTCTGTGTGCTGGGAAGGGCAGAGAAGGAAAACAAACTGTCTCTTTTCCTTCATGCCCAGAGAAGGCATGGACAGTGTCAACTTCTCCTGATCTGCCTCTGGCAGCTGCCCTCCTGCCTTCTCTCTATCTTTATTCCTTCATCTCTTTCTGTCTCTGTCTCGCTCCTCCTTATGTCCTGATTTCAAGAGACAGCTCTTGTACTCTCTTGCCTCTCCTTTTCTTTATTTTTTCCTCTGTGAAATGGATCCAAAAAGGTGGAACACTTTGACTGGAAATGTCCTCATTTTCTGACCGTTTTATATTCAAAAGAAAAACCTCAGGACGGAGAGAAAAATAATTAAATACCTAAATAAAGCAATACAGAGTGGTCAGCAGACAAGCCAGATTGTTATTTACACCCTCAGGCGCAAGCCCCACTTTACAGAGTTTGCCAGTGAAAGCGCTACTTTCTTTTTTATCTTTTTTTCTTTGAACAACATTGTTTTCCCAGGGTGGGGAGGGGCACCATTCCTAAAGGGACTGCAATACCTGGTTGATGGGTGGAGTGTAAACATTTAACCTGATCGTTTTTAACTGTATTAATTATTTTAGCTTATAAAATGTGACTCTGTGTTCGGGGATGTGGTCCTTTTTAAACCAAACTGCTTACATTTTGAAAGGGGTCCCTTCCTGGTCCTGTAGCCATGTCCTGAACTTTTCAGGCAAAATTGCTTACTGATTTCTGAATAATGAGTTTTAAACAATTAAGGTAACAATGTTGTTACTGATTACAGTTCTTTACTTATCCTTGCATTCCCTTGAGTGTTTGCTTTTTCCAGGGTGTTATTGATTTTTTTTCAGGCAGCATATTACTCTTGTCTAGTGCATAATTTGAATTGAGTCGCAGCACAATTAAGTTGTAGCTGAAAGCAGTGCGAGTTTCTCTCAGTGGGGCAGTATGGTGAGAGGATGTGGCACTCTGGCCAGAGATGCGGAATTTGGAACTGGAGAATCATGTTCAGCCTTCATGACCAGTCCACCAGACCACACTCCTGAAAGAGCTCATTCCAATGCTACACCTTAGAAGGCCCGATAGACCTTAGAAGCCCTGGTGTCTTAGCACCCGCAGGTGGACCCTAACAGTGGCAAGTGTGAGTTAACCTTGAAGGCCTGTCCACCACAATCCATACTGCAGCTCACCTCCAGTCTTGCATGCAGGCATACGAAGGAGCACACCATAGATCAAGAGTGACTCTATCACTGAGGTCACAAGACCCTTGAGGCCAGTCCACCTTACCCATTGGTACCTCCATTGGCCTTTTTTCAGCAGTAGTAGTGCAACTTACCGGGGGTTGGCAATGTAGGATTTGCATGCACACCAAACTTAGGGGGTGATTTTAATTGCGGTGAGACCGCCACGTCGGCCTGTCGTTGGCGGTCCCATCGCTATCGGTTACTGCATTACTGCCCGCCATATTACAATGGCAGGTGGTTCCCTGGTGGTCGGAAACATCAACCGCCACAAACCCGATGGGCTCCTTGAGCCCGCCAGTGCTGTGGAGGGGCTCTTGGTCCTTACAATGCTGGTGGTGCCTACTGTCGTGTTCCACGACCCAGGAAAGCACACAGGACACGGTCGGCGTTTGCAGGTACACTTTTATTATATCGCTGCACAGCATACAGATGTCCTGACCTCTTGCCTCGAGGTCCTGCTTCTCCATGTCCCTGCCCCCTCCCCTGACCGGAACTGGTGTCCGGTGTCCCTTGCCCTCTGACTTGTGTCCCAGGGTCCTAGTGCCCTTGTCCAGGGCACGACATCTCCCCCCTTGTTGCAAAACAAACATTTTGCCGAATGCTGCCTGTGGTCAGCGAGACATATGGAGATATATATATATATAGAGAGAGAGAGAGAGAGAGATAGAGAGCGATATCGGTGATAGCTGATAGAAAAGTTTCCACAGACTTCTGTCTCTTTACATCTCCTCAATTAATCTTTTTGTCTTCTTGCATTCTCTTCTTGGTCGTTGTTCTCCGATGTCAGCGCGTGTTTCTTCCTCTTGTGTGTCTTCCTTCAGCTCTTGCTCCGGCGCCTCCTCTTTTTCACTTTTCAATTCTCTGAAGTGCGAGCTGTTTCGAATGATGTGGTATTGGCCTGCTGACGCCGTTATCATTGGCCCCTTTACTTCTGTCACCGTCAAGGGGTCTCTTGAGAATGCACTGTCAGACTTCCTCACTTGTCTTTGTTTCACTACCACGGTGTCTCCTTCTTTTATCTTTGTGTTAATAGCATGTCTTCTCTGGTCAGCATAGGCCTTCATTTTTACTTTCGCTGCTTGGTCTCTTGCAGCAATGTCCATAAGTTCTACTCTTTCCACCTCTTTCATTTGTGGCAACCTTGTTCTGCTTGAGCGCCCTAACACTAGTTCAGCGGGGCATCTTCCTGTGGAGCTGTGAGGGGTGTTCCGATAATCCCTCAGCACCTGACATAGGGCTTGTCCAATTGAGATCTGCGTTAGTTTTGCTCTCTGTATTGCCTTTTTGATGGTTTCCATGAACCGTTCTGCCATTCCGTTTGCTTGTGGCCATAGAGGTGTTATCCTTCTGTGATGAATTCCCAGGTATTCCATAAATCTTTTGAATTCCTTGCCTGAGAATGGCGGGCCATTGTCTGTCTTTAGTGTTTTTGGTGAGCCCCATGCTGCGAATATGTCATCTAGGACCGGCAGTGTTGCGTTCGCCGATGTTGATGCCACTTGTCTCACTATTGGGAACCTGGAAAGTTCATCGATTATTGCCAGCAGGTAATTTCTGGTCTCTAGGGGGCCATAGAAGTCGGCCGCCAGCTCTGTCCAAACAGCTTTTGGGAGTTGAGACATTTGCAGTGGCTCCGGCTTTGGTGAAGGCCCTGTTATTTGGCAGATGTGGCAGTGCGTCACAATTTCTTCGACCATGTTGTCTAGTCCTGGAAACCATACTTTTTCCCGCAGCATTTTTTTTTGTTGCTACAATCCCTCGATGTGACTCATGTGCCAGTTCTACTGTCCAACTTCTCAGTGTCCTGGGAATTACTATTCGGGTGCCTCTCATCACTATTCCATTTCCACTTTCGGACAGTTCTTCACTTATCTTTTTGAACGCCAACAGTTCTTCTCTTTCTACCCCTTTCTCCCAACAGCTGTTACTGTTCACGTGCCTCCACCTTTGCTGTTTAGTTATTTTCATGGTGGCTTGCATGGTGGGGTCTTGCTTTGTTTCTTTTTCTAGCTCTTCTAGCGTTATTGTTGCTGGTGTGCTATGTTTCAGTGGGAAGTTCAAGTATTCCTCTGTCATTGTTGTTGCTTGTGATATTTGTGGCAAAGGGTGCCTCGACACGTAGTCAGCTGGATTGTGCTCTTTCCCTGGCTTGTGAATTATCTTGAAATTGTAATTCATGAGCCTTATCCCCCACCTCTCTATCCTGGGTGGTATTTTTGTGTTGGGATTGCCGTAGATTGTTATAAGTGCTTGGTGATCCGTTATGATTGTAAATGGTTTTCTGTAGATGAATATGTGATAATGTTCACATGCCCACACTACTGCCAAGCTTTCTTTTTCCGGCTGGGAGTATCCCTTTTCCACATCTGACAGGCTCTTGCTTCCATATGCTACTACGTGTCTTGGGGAGTCCTTTCCCTGGTTGATGTTGCGCCAATATCGCCCCTAGTCCCACTGGACTCGCATCTACAGTTAGTTCAGTGCACAGTCGCGGATTCAAATATGCTGGGTGATCCACTGCCGTCACAACATGTCTTATTTCTTCGAACGCTTTGCTGCATTCGTCAGTCCACGTGAAACTTTGGCCCTGTTTTGTCAGCTCTCTTAATGGTGCACTTACAGTGGCAAAGTCTTGAATATATCTTGCGCAGTAGCTAGCAAGACCAAGGAAGGACCTCAGTTCTGCTACATCATTTGGCTGCTTCTCCCTTTCCAGTGTTTTTACTTTGTTGCGATCCGGTTGCATTCCTTTCTTCGAGAAAATGTGGCCAAAGAATACTAGTTCGTCACGCTCTAGCTCACATTTGTTTTCATTCAATGTCAGACCTGCCTGCTCCAGGTGAGAGCATACTTCTCTCAGAGCTTTGTCGTGCTCCTCGTCTGACTTTCCAAACACCAGAATGTCATCGCTGTAGTTTAAAGTGTTCATCACTGGCCTTATTACTTGGCGAATTGTCTCCTGAAATATTTCCGCAGCAGATGAGATCCCAAAGCTCAGACGTTTGTATCTAAAAAGGCCTAGGTGGGTGGAGAACGTCGTGATGTATCGAGACTGAGGATCTAGTTCTAGTTGGTGGTATCCCTTACACAAATCTAATTTGGAGAAATGCCTTGTGCCTGTGAGGCATCTAATCATGTCATCGAGATGTGGTCCGGGATGCCTCTCACGTTCAATTGCTTTGTTTGGGATCCTCATGTCGACACAGATTCTTATCTTCGACGTGTCTTTCTTTGGCATGGCCACGATTGGTGACACCCAGGGTGTTGGTCATCTGCTGGCTCTATTATGTCCTCTTTTAGTAGTGCCTCAAGCTATTCTTCTACCTGTGGCTGCAAATGTATTGGCACTCTTCTATGATGTTGTGCTACCGGCCTTACCGTTTCATCAATATGTAGCGTTATTTTTCGCCCTTTTAGTTTTCCCAGTCCTTGCAGTAGCTTGGGGTATTCTTTCAGGATGCTTCTTTTCTCTGACATATTGTAAGCCATTTCTAGGAGACCCATCATCTGAGCCGTGATGTTGCTCAATAAGCATTGGGCTGGGATGTTGCCTTTGAACACATGTATTTCCTCTTTTGTCTTTTGATCCTTGTATGTCAGTTCTTCCATGAACTTTCCCATGTTTGTTACTGGAGTACTGGATCCCCAGGTGAATACTCCAACTCGGGATGGCCTCAGTGCTGGTTTTATTCTCATTTTTTCGTATTCAGAGATACACATGATATTTCATGTAGCGCCACTGTCCAGGACAAACTTTGCTTTGTGTGGCCCTACGCCTAAGGTCACAGACTCTGTCTTCTTCATCTTGTTTTTATCCACAAAGCATATTCTTTCTCCGTCTTCACCTTCATCAGCTGCTTCAGTCGTGACATCCGACATGAGATACAGTCGTTCCGTCTTTTCTTCTTCTTCTTCCTCACCTGATTCTACTGAAGAGCTCCTTGTTCCTGTCTCAACATGCCTGGCGTGTCTGCTTGTTGACATTCGTGGTCTTCCTGTTCGTCCTCGGTCATTCCTGAAATGCATCCCTTGGCACACATTGGCATAATGATTTCTCCCATTGCACTTCCTGCAGGTCTGGCCAAATGCTGGGCATGGGCCTCTATGCGGAAATTCAAGTCCGCACCTGTAACACATTACTTCCGGTTGCTTCTTCGCCGTTTGTTCATTTCTGTCTTTTTTCCAACCACCCGAGCGGTTGTTGTTTGTTATGCGGTGGACTTAGTCCACTCGTTGTTCCTTTCCTCGCTCCATTTCTTTTGCATGTGCTGTCGCTCTAGCCTCCGCTCTTGCCAGTGCCAGGATGTTTTCTAATGATGTTGGTTCCTTTAAGACCCTTGCACGGAACTCTGTGTCACGGCAAACCTCAATGATCCATAGTCTGATTGCTTGTTCATTATCGAATTTGTCAAACTCGCAGTGTTGTACAAGCTTTCGCAGTCTTGTTGCAAAGTCATCTAGCGTTTCATCCGGTTGTTGAAATGCAATTGTGAAGGTGTATCGTTCAAAATCGACATTTCTCTGGGGGTCGAATTTGTCTGTTAAGCATTTTTTTAGTTTGTCATAGGTGGCGGTCTCTTCCTTTGGCAGTGTCACTAATAGGTCTTCAACCTCATGACCTACTAGGTTCAGAAATAAACCTAGCTGTTTGGCATCGGTCACATCTGTTGCTTCCATGTATCGCTCGAAACGTCTGACCCACTTTTCCCATTTAATTCCTGTTTGTGGCTCAGACAGACTGAATGGTAGCGGTCTTCTATATTGTGCACTTGGTTTCAGGTCTGCCATTCTGCCTTGTTCTCTTTGTTCTCTTTGTCTTGCCTTGTGCTTGTTTCTTTACTTCCTTTATTTGTCCTTTATTAGCTCTTTTTCCATGTCTTTTTTACTTTCCTGTGCTTATTTTATCTTTATTATCTCTTTTCCTTTCAGATAAGCACTTTTTTACTTTATTTTCTTTATTTGTCCTTTATTATCTTTTTACTTTCCTGTGCTTATTTGTGGCTTATTTGATCTTTATTGTCCCTTTTTTCTTTGAAATCTGGACTTTTTCTCTATTTTTCGACTTTGCCTGACTTCAAAATGGCCTCTGCGCTGTTCTTCGTCCTTATCGGTCAATTTGCCTGACCTCAAAATGGCCGCCGGTGACCTCGCGAAACTTCTGAACCAATCGGGGCGCTGCCTGACTTAAAAATGGCCGCCCGACTTTCCTTCGCGTTGATTGGTTCTCGCGCCTGACTTCAAAATGGCCACCAAGAACGTCGCGAGAGCTCGCGCCAATTTCTTCAAACTTCGCGCTTTTTCACACAGTGCTTACCGGGGACAGGCGGTCTTCTTTCCGCAGCGGTCGGGGTGGGCTCCCGCATCGCTGCGCTTCTTCTGGACACCTTTTTCTTCGTTTTGGCACGACGCGATCCAGGGTGGGCTCCTGGTTTCAAATCGCGATGAGATCGTCGACGGGGTCACAAATGGATTTCTCACGCCTTTGTCGCCAGATGTCGTGTTCCATGACCCAGGAAAGCACACAGGACACGGTCGTCGTTTGCAGGTACACTTTTATTATATCACTGCACAGCATACAGATGTCCTGACCTCTTGCCTCGAGGTCCTGCTTCTCCATGTCCCTGTCCCCTCCCCTGACCGGAATTGGTGTCCGGTGTCCCTTGCCCTCTGACTTGTGTCCCAGGGTCCTAGTGCCCTTGTCCAGGGCACGACACCTACCACGCCCGCACTAGGGATTACAATGTCCTTTACCTGCTAGCTTAGGCATGGCAGTTCACCCGCCATGGAAGAGCTGGCCGAAAGGGACATTTGAGGCCCATAGCAGGCCCCTTTCCCCCTGACCCCCAAACATGGGACCTGTGGGCAACTATGATGCCGCCCTACATATCACTGCATCATGTGGCAAGCACCGCATTGTGCCTGCCATGTAGTGCAGAGATATATGTAACGTGTCCCTTTTTTACATTGCGACGGATGATGCAGCCAGCAGCACCTACTGCAATGTAAAAGATAGGCACTGCGAACGCCGTAGTAGCGTTCGCACTGTAATGCCTATCGTGGGGCCGCAACCTTGAAGGCCAGCGGTCCCATTCCCTGATTCAATGGCGGACAGACTGAAGTCCGTCAGCCATCGTAATCTGCCCCTAAGTTTGCAAACTTCTTGGTTTCTGCTTCATGCACAAGTACTTTTAACATGTGCTGCCTGCTTTTGGGCCACTGGAATTATGCAGCAATGGAGGCCAAAATGATGTTGCAGTGTTGAATAAATTATGCAACAATAAAACAGCTGCAGTGTTATGTGGTAAATTTTATGATACTTTAGTATTTTGACATATTTATAAATACAAACAGCCTCTGAAAAGCTTTTGCCTAATTAGTACATGTGTAACATACAAATGCAGCAGTGGGAAAGGTGATCAGTCAACCTTGCAAAGGGCCCTACACTTCACAGCAACATAAGTCACATTTCTTTTAGTAATTTTTGATCTGTTTGAGCTACAAAATTATTTTGGGTGAAATTGTTAGATTATGCAGCAGATGATGTATTCTGTGGCAAATATGATACAGCCTTAGTTAAGTGGAAAAATGTTTTCCACTTAACTTAATTTTGCCCCGACATTGTAGTTGATCAATTTGTAAGTTCCCCAAACCCAAAAGTCGTGTTTGGGCACAATTTGCATTTTGAAAGCAGTCCTACAAAAAAGGGCTACTTTTAAACTGACCTCAGGCTTCAGCAGTGCACACATGCAAGCGCAAAAGGGTTGCTGGCCTCTAAACTGCCTTGCCCTATTATATTCTAGGGACTTAAAGGTAGTTCTGATCCCCCTGCCCTATTATGTACTAGGGCCTTATAGGAGAGGTCCTGCCAATCATAGCGGTACCCTAACCCATAGTGCACCCTAGTGTATGTAGGTGTTTTCATTATATTTTTCTAAGTGTCTCTTTCAGAATAGCACTGGCCCTGGGCCTGTTTAGGCAGAGGCCAGGGTCAGTCAGAGTCAGGTATTACCAGTACCAGTCAGCAAAACGTTGGGGAGTGACCAGGGCACAGGGTGGCTTTGCAACATTAGAGAAGACCAAACTCAGAATTTAATACATAACACTATAGTTGGGGTGTTCTCTTTAATAATTAGAATTGATTTCTATCCTAATGAACCCATTTTCCAACATTAGGATAAGGAAATACTGGGGAAAAATCATAACGTTCTAATCTATACCTTGAAGTTTTCATGCAGCTCTTTGATGACGGTTAATAGCTAACTGTTCAATGTTAGGATTTTAACTTACGAACTGCAAATACCAAAAGAATCTCTCAGACAAAAGCAATAACTCACTAACCTATTTACATGATATGCATTTTGTGATCTGCGTGGTGCACGTTCTTTGCAGCAGGCATATTATCCTACTGTGGACACCTTACCATGAGTCAAAACTTTCACTAGACAAATCTCCGATCTCTCTCAATAAAGAACATTAATCACCGAAGTTATCTTCACATTTTTATTGTTGCCTGAAAATTGCTGGAGACCAGGAATACAGCAGCAGGTAATTTTCAACCATAATGCACTTGCAAACACAATGCCCCACCCTAAGTCAGCGACCTTTGTTTGCTTGGTACATGAAGATTCAAGATTCATATGCACGTGTTTTTTAACATTTGGTCTAATTACTATATGAATGTAAATAACAATAAAGCATAATGCAAACTGTGACTACATGCCTGCTTTTCTCAATATTTCATTTCAAAAGTATGTGATTGTATTTGTTTAACGGGCGGATATTTGTGTAGGGTCACTGGAAACTCCACAAGGTTGTCCCTGTCCCCCCCAGAATATTAGTGTCTCCTACGCCCCTGCACAAGAACCATGCAACACTACACAAACAGGTAAACACACTGCATCAACGAGTGGAGTTTTGGTGTTCTTAAATCATCATTCAGATACATATACCTGTCTTAGGGTAGACTGTTTAAGACAAAAAGGAAAGGAAATACCTGCCAATAATGCTCAAGTATAGGTCTAAAAAAGGTCCTTACATAATTATACTAACCACTGAATCACAAAAGATAGCCTCAGAACATGATTACAAAGATATTTTAAAAAAAATTATTACATGAAGGAAAAGATTTTCTCAGTACATAATATTGCATCACATAAATTTTAATATAAAAATAGACCAGTCACATCATCACAAAGGTCCTACATGCAAAACAACACTTTCATACCAACATACATACCAAAATACATACAGCTCATATCGCACACAGCACACAAATGCGACAGATATATGACAACCAAGGGCTGATCTGATAGTGGTAGATGGAATACAATCAACAAAGGATGAACCCCAGATCAGTCAGGCAGTGCCCAGATGGATAAGACGCCTTGAGAAAGCAGTCACATCTAAAATCCATAAGATCTTGAAATATGTACCCAAACCTCCCTTTAACCTCCCCAGAGTGGAAGAAATGACCATTGCATCCTTAAAGATCAACAAATCACTCACCATTAAGCCCTGCGAGAAAGGTGGGGGAATCGTTATTTTCGATACCCCCACCTATGTGGATAAAATGAACCATCTATTATCTTCTTCCGAACACTTAAGAAAAATAGTGAGGAAGCTGCCCTAAAACGCAGTAATTTATGTATGGTGAAGAGGGCAGTAGATATGGGATTTATTTGTGAGAAGGAAGCGGAATTTCTGACCCCTAGCTTCACTAGGATGCCCATCATCTATGGGGTCCCCAAGACCCACAAGAACATCTGTGACCCACCTCGTAGGCCGATCGTGTCCACCATAGGATCGGCCACTGAACTTCTCTCTAAATATATTAACCAATTTTTAAAACCTTTGGTCATGACTTTGGAATCCTTTGTAAAGGATACTGGTCATTTCATCTCCAAAGTGGAGGGGACCCCCTACTTTGAAAACAGAGAACTCTTGGTCACCTTAGACCTTGAGTCTCTGTACACCAATATCCCCCAGGAAGACGCCATTAAAGTACTGCAGGACATTCTATCATCGAAGCCTGAGATAAGTGATACCTCTTTTATTATCGAGTGTCTTGAAGTGGTCCTCTATGAGAACTATTTCGAGTTCAACAAGTGTTTCTTTCGACAAATCCGGGGAGTTAGTATGGGCGCTGCTTGTGCCCCAAGTATAGCTTGTCTACACATGGGGTACTTTGAACAAGTCCACATTTACAACGAAATGGCCCCCTTCCATGAAAATGTCCGAGCCTGGTCCCGGTTCATTGATGACATCTTTTTTATATGGAAGGGGGACCAGGACCCATTGAACGAGTTCATCATGTGGATTAATGCCGCGGATAACAACCTGAAATTTACCTCCCACTCTAGCAATTGTAGGATCAAATTCTTTGATATTTGGATTGAACACCAGAATGAGGAAATCTATGTATCTTTATTCACCAAACCCACTACAAGGAATACCCTTTTGCAGTACAGCAGCTGCCATCCGCGCTGTTAGAGGGACAGTATTCCGTTTAGTCAATTTCTCCGTATCCGGAGAAATTGTTCAGACATTAAGGACTTTCTCCCCCAAGGTCACATCCTTAAAGAGAAGGTGACTCAACGTGGATACCCGTATAAACTCATCAAGGAGTCATTTAAACGGGCTAGGTACTACAACCGGGAGTCCATGTTTGAGTCTAAGGACCGAGATCCTATGGATAAGATTGTGTGCATAACCATACACTCCAATCTCAACAATAAGCTGCAGCAAGCTATCAACTCCTGTTTGTACCTCCTTGATCTAGGCAATGACAATGATCATTTGCTTAAACCCATCTTTGCGTTCAGGAGGAACAAAAACTTGAAGAACCAACTCGTTAGAGGGAAATTACTGGAATCCCAGAAGCCGTCTCAAACATCCATCGATGGCTTGGGCCCAGTTATGGGCAACCACCGATGTGGTAATTGTCAGGCCTGCCCCAAAGCCCTCACAGGAGACAAGATCATCACCTTGGCCCGTACCATCTCCCTCACCAAAATGACTAATTGTCGCACCGCTAATGTGGTGTACATTATCTTTAATCACCCATATATTGGTGAAACAGGACGAGAAATCTGTCTTAGGATTGGGGAGCATAAATCCAACATACGGACCAATAAACTGTGTGCCGCTAATGTGGCCCATTGGCACCAAAATAACCACACAGAGAACGACCTGAAATGGTCGGTTTTGGAGAAGATCCAGGTCTTTCCTTGCTCTGATCCTACAGCCATTCACAGGGCCGATCTGGGTACCAAAACCGGCCCTGGCAAAGTGCTCAGCCGCCCCTCCCTACTCACGGGGGTTGGAGGTGCTGCTAAGCGCTTTGTTAGGGTCGGTTTTCGGCCGATTTTGCAGCTACGCTGCAAAAACGGCCCTGTTACAAAATCGGCCCCCAGGGGCTCAAAACAAGCCCCCACCCTTGCGGCGCACCAGGGTATTGCCCGGTGCCCGCTTTGGCCAGTCCGGGCCTGGCCATCCACAAAAAGAGAGATGTTTTTTGGATATACCTTCTTAACAATGTGGAAAGGGGTTTGAATGAGGACTGCCCATGGGTCAATGCCATTCTGTAATGGACCCCCCGGCTGGGATTGTGTGTCCGTATGAGAGTAATGCGGTTCGCTTAGAGCTTTCCCGCCTACTAAGTCATGTATCTGATTACTGAGCTTTCCATTAGTATGCTCTTAGTCGGGTTTTATGATCGCTATTTATTTTTAAGTTTGTTTTCATTGGTTAGCTTATTATTTCTTTTTTATTCCTTTATCACCTGTGCAGGAATGTTTGCTTTATTCATTTTTCTATTTTACCCTTTTTTTACAGTTTTTTGTAGACTATAATTCTTTGCATATCCTGCTACCTGTTCTCTCAGTTTATTCTGTGCACATTTATTGGTGTTTTTGGAAGATCCCCATTATGGGGTTTCTGTCTCCAGGCTTGTAGCCCTTGTTCCTGGATCCCTGGTCTTAATGATAACTGATTTTATAATATGGCCGCCTCCTGAATTGAGGGTGTCACCAGCGGATCTCAAGTCTGCTTTCTATGTTTGTCATCCCGACGCCGGCTCCGCTTTCTATGTCTGCTATCTTGACGCCAGCTTACGCATAGCAGCCTTTGTAATCTGGCTCCCCACGACACTCTATCTCGATTCCTGATTAGTCAGGGACCCTTTGTATATCCGTCATGCCCGTCTGAATGGAGAGGCTGTAAATTCCCCGACTTGTGCCCGGTGAGTTAAATTAGAAATGGCGTGACATGATAGCGTCACTGATATGCTGTACCTAATATGCGCGAGAGAAGGGAGACACGTGTATTGCCCTACTTGTTTGTGGTGCATACCTTTATCTACCATCAAGGGGTCTGTTTTATTTACGGACCATATAGGAGCGCGTTTCTCACTAGTAGTGTTAACGTGGGTACATGTATTTTCTTCATGGGGCGCCCCCTTTCCCCCCCTCCTGGTGTGCAGGTAGCCGCTTCGTTAGCACCCAAATGGTACATCCCTAATTTTAATTTGGTGTGCAGCGGTCCCTGCTTCTTTAGGATATCGGAAGCTTTGTATACAGGAGGCTTTTGCACCACTGGCTTGGTGCACTTTGGCTCATGTGGAACGAGTATGCTCTGAGGTGGTCCCTGGTTTGTTTGTTTTATTGCGGCTTTAGGGAAACCTTGCTTCTTTGATCATGCCTCTGAATCCCCATTTTTAAACCATTTGATTAAGGCGTCCTTTTCCATCTTGCAGATTATTGAAGGGCTCATATTCAATTGCCTGTGACCATGGACAGTACTTTGAAACATACCGGGTTGTCGTATATCGACCCTGAATGCCTACCCCCATTGGATAGGATTTTTCTCCATCTTGAAGTTCCATTGTATGTTTTTTCTGCAAAAAAATGGACCCTTGTGTTAATCTTGTGGAACGGTTTCATTTATACATCTTGGGCCAGATGTAGGAGCCCTATTACCGGTCAGAAACGGCCGATTTCGGCCGTTTCCGACCGGTATTAGGGTTTTCAGATGTAGGGGGCTGAAAAATACAGAATCGGTATATTTACCGATTCGGTAAAATTACCGATTCGGTAAATTACCGAATCAGTAAATATACCGATTCTGTAATTACAAATGTAGGTGGCACAGTTTACAGTGCCACAGGCCCTTAAGAGTTGGTATTTTACCACACAATCCTATTGTGTGGTAAAATACCGAATTCAGGTGTGCATGCACATCTGTGCATGCACACCTGTGCAATGTGACACACAGACATGCCCTTAGGGCATGTATGTGTGCCACATTGCACACAAGCCTGTACTTGGGGTGCTAGACGGTGTCAAAGTGACACCCCCTGTACCCTTGCAGTATTCGGTATTTACCGATTCTGTAAATACAGAATCGGTATTTCCCATTGATTCCTACCGGCTTACAGAATCGGTAAATACCGAATTTTACAGATTCGGTAATTCAGATTTTAAAATTACCTACATCTGCCCCCTTCCCATTTACAGAATCGGTAAAATTCGGTATTTAAGAGTCTGTAAATGGGAATTGCCTACATTAGCCCCTTGACCTATGTTTTTTCCCCCTCCCCCCCCACCCTCCAGAGTTGAAATTGAAGTTTGCTCCGTCGGGATTTTGCAAATAGCCTGCCCCTTTGAGGCCAGTGTACGTATTTGAAACCTGGTGTGCCTCATTTTTTTAAAAATCGGTATATATCAGTTTTTTAGAAATATTTTTTTGCATGTTTGTGTTAATCACCTTGAGGTGCTGAGATAAAATGTGTCCATCTTTTGTTCTCTATTACCCTACTCTGTTTGGTGCACTTGAGCTGTTTCTTTCACCTAAGTCTCAAACTCACCTACTCCACCTGGTTTGCTTGCAGTCCTGGCACTATAGGGACAATGTAAGTTATCTTAATTACCTATATCTGTGTGTTTTTTCTTCTTATTTCCATGCTGTCTTATTCAGTCATGCAGTGTACTTCTAATGTTTATGTAAAATTAATTGTTGGGTGTTTTTAATTATGAATCTTGCAGTCCCTCCTCAATATTTATTGATTGTTTATCTGAGTCCCCTGAACCCCTATGCCCGCTCTGCGTATGCCTAAATTGTGTATTTTTATTTTTTTCACAGATTTCCAGTTCCACCATGCCATTGTATACCCCCGCCCTGATGAAGGTGTAGCTCCGTCTGGGGATGTACACCGATTGGCGTCCTAGCCATCTGGGGACTACCTGACTGATCTGGGATTCACCCTTTGTTGATTGTATTCCATCTACCATTATCAGATCAGCCCTTGGTTGTCATATATCTGTGGCATTTGTGTGCTGTGTGCGATATGAGCTGTATGTATTGTGGTATGTATGTTGGTATGAAAGTGTTGTTTTGCATGTGGGACCTTTGTGATGATGTGACTGGTCTATTTTTATATTAAATAATTTATGTGATGCAATAATTATGTACTTGGAAAATCCTTTCCTTCATGTAATACATTTTTTATATATCTTTGTAATCATGTTCTGAGGCTATCCTTTGTGATTCAGGGGTTAGTATAATTATGTAAGGATCTTTTTTAGGCCTATACTTTGGCATTATTGGCAGGTATTTCCTTTTCTTTTTGTCTTATGCATTTTCCCCGTTTACCTGCCTTGAAGTGAACGGGGGTCCCCCTTCTACTGAGGGTAGACTGTTGTATGGACCAAAATTAGTATGTGCATTATAGTCGCATGTAGCTTTTTATACGAGATAGTTCCACAAGGTGGAAGGCCACTTGAAATATTATGCAGCGATTTGCAACATCAAATTAGATCACTAGAAAAACGACTATGCCCCTGCACTCAAACAATATAGTGATAACAGATTGTAATTGTAGTATTAGTTTCTTTAACTTAGCAAATAATACATTTAGACAAATCTAAACATGTAATGTAATGTAATGTAATGTAATGGTACTTGTATAGCGCACGAATCACTATGAGGCATCTCGGCGCTTGTACGAATACCGCTGAGGAACCCTTCCTGGCCTTTCCCTGTGAAGTGCCCACTCCTGGGCACCCCCAAGTAAGCATGGGCGGAAAATCCGTTTCGCTCGCGGATTTTGCGGATTTTCGGTAAATTCGCAATCCGCAAGATTCGCGAATCTCCCGCAAAATCCGCAAATCCGCGAGCAGCGGATTTCATGGCTTGCTCGCACTGTTCGCGTGAGTTCGCGGCTTCCCAGTACAACTTCGCGTCCCGCGAATAAGCGCAAAATTGCAGAAATACGATCTTAGCAAAACTGAAACTACTTACCAGGTTCAAAAGTTCAGGCTCATCATTAGTAGCCATTTCCTGTAGTGCTTCCTGAGGGGCCCCTCCAGAGTTCAGTTGCCAGTTGCAACTATTATGTGACCCTGCTCTGAACCTCAGAATAGTTACACATATGCCACAAAGGTCCTGAATTACAGCTAAGGGAGACAAGCAGGAGCCAGGCTGGAGGTTCAAATCCATTAATCAGCCCCTAATTCATTATTGTCAGTTGGGGCAGGGCAGGTGTTGTAACTAATTTTGCAACAATGAAAGCACTTAGCAAGTGCAAAAGATCACTAAGCAGGAAGCACTAAGGAAGCAGGTGCCAGCTAAAAAAATATTCTGTGACACATTAATCCGCCCCAAATTAATTCAGGTCACTTGAGGCAGGGAAGGTGTGCTTGCGTTGCCACAATAATGTACACTGACTGGACAACCAGAGGGTGCTGTGATGAAACAGAGGGTGGCATGGGTGGGCCAGAGGGTGGCATGAGTAGTCAGAGAGTGGCAGTGGTGACAGAGAGTGGCAGTGATGAAGAAGAGTGTCCCAAACAGGCTGGACACGTAGAAACAACAAGTTCGCGAAACTTGCGACCCGACAGGTAAGTTCGCGTTTTGCGAAATTGTACAAAACCCTCGCGAACTGGCAGAAACCCGCGCGAACACAAAAAAAAATTCTGCAAATTCGCGAGAATTCGCAGATTTTGCGGATTGCGAGTTCGCAAATCCGCAAAATTTGCGAACGCGAGATTCGCAAAATTCGCCCATGCTTACCCCCAAGGTGAAGCCAGGCATCCTAGTGTTGTTGGGGCCGTTGTGGAGATTAAGCAAGCTATTGCCCAGAGTTGCAGAGTGGGACCCATGATTAGAATAGGCACCGAGGCGAGAATTATCAGGTCCGGGGAAATTGAGACCAAGAGCCGCCGAGGCGGGAATTGAACCCTGGTCCCAGGCCAGACCTCTGCATCAGGGTCTGCCGCTCTAACCATTGAACCACACTTCTCCACTATGTATTCACATGTGATCAAATTAGATCACCACAGTGACAGAGACTCCCAGGATGGAACAATGACTAGACACAAAATCACACCTAAAGTTTTTACCTGTGGGTCCTTTAAAGACACCGTCAATTGCAACATCTCTAATCTGAAACTGCCAAGAATACACATGTTGATAAGTGTACCACCCAGACATGTAAAGAATCATGAAATCAAGATGATTGACAGACAAATATTTCAGCTAAATTTGCATAGATCTATCAACAGACAGAGTAGACATTGAAATAACACCACATGTCTCAATATTCATCTGCAGAGTAACCAAACAATAATTCTTTAGAAACAAATACACTGTCAGACATGCAACCTGTATTCCCTGAATAGTGATGAGACAGTCTTCATTGTCTGTGGCCCCAGTGATGTCTTGAAGCTGACAAACTGAGACTATTGTCTCACTCAAGCCTTGAAACCCAACGGGGAGAGTGGAAGTTGGATTCAGTGGGACTCCTTCATGAAAGTAAACTTAAACATGAGCGAATCTACGCAGCTAAATTTACTTTTACATTTCTGAGTAAATGTTTTACTTTTGACTATTCATCATTTCTAAGTATAAACGTAAGGGGTGGAAAGTTGCACAGCCAGTCTTCTTAAACTTTTCTGGGCGAAATTTTTGTGAAAATTATAATCAATGTTATTAAGGTGCGAGGTTGCTGCCTGGGTGGCGTCTCTTGTCGTGGACGTCAATTAAACATGAAGAACTGTGATCCCAACAATTGTTGGAAGCATCCCCTGGCGCTCCGCTCATATGTGGTTAGAATACTCCATGTTAATTAGTATAAGAAAACAATTCATACTGATTTTCATGAGAAAATAACTTTTTATATTCGTCAGTTCAAATTTCTTTTCCAAACAGTTCATTTGTTTGATTCGTTGTTTTTAAATGAAAATAAACACTTATTCAGTCCCTGGGACATGAAACTAGAAGCACGACAAAAAAGGCTATTCAAACGGCTGTGCATTATCCAAGGCAAATATAACCATACAGTCAAGTAAAAGCAATGTGAAAGTACGTGTCAAAATCATAGTGCAACCCAAAACGTGCTCGGTGAAAAAAGGAATGGTCGACATCACTCACGTGTTGTTCTTTCCGAATGACTAAATCGTTATAAAGTATCAATGCTGTGGAAAATAAGGAATGTAAGTGTCCCTGTTTCAAACGTGTTTGGTAAACCTAAATAAAATGCAACTATGAAATTCTATCTACACGGTTGTAAACTTACTTCTGGACGCATTGGCGTCTCCTTGACATTTCAACGCAAACGCGATCTCATCTTCGTCTCTCGCGAAGCGGCCAGAACTGGCAGTCTATCGCGGTAGAAGTAAGAAAAGACCACGGTCACGATTGGTCAGAGTACCGATCACGTGGTCGGAGGTCTGCCAATCGGAGGCTGCTCTAGAAAACAGGAAACACGCTAGTGTTAAATGTGAAGTCGAATGAGGTTGATATTAGTGTTGTAACAATTCTTGTGGGATAACCAGTGAATAAAACAGAAACATCATACTAAATAAAAGACTAATACTTGGTATTTCTAATTTTAGACTACTGTGAAGATAAAATAAAAATAAAAAATAAAAAATAAGGAAAAACAATGTTCAGATCGGCCACCAGTTAACTAAACTGGAATCAAGGCAAATGAGACCCACGAACCAGGGGCCTGTACAGGTGAAGACATATTATAGGTAACATACAAATTCTATTCGGTCATTTAACCCATTGGGTTTGCATGAGTTCAATAGGTAAATCCAATGATTCTCCCTCTGAGGTGATCACATCAACCATCCAATGAAGGGTCATAAGATCAAATTAAAAGTTAACGCAACCTGTGATACAACTAACTTAATTTACATGCTCAAATGCCTGTGCGGCAAGGTATATGTCGGTAAGACAGAACGAAAGATAAAAACCAGATTGAATGAGCACAAGTCAAATATCAGAACTGGCAATGGTAAATCATCAGTAGCAGCACATTTTGTTGAAGCACATCATAATCTTTCCCAATTACAATTTGTGGTACTAGAAACAGTGGACAAACAAGAAGGCAGAGACAACAATCGCTTTCTACTCCAGAGGGAGAATCATTGGATTTACCTATTGAACTCATGCAAACCCAATGGGAATTCGCCGCGGTCTTTTCTTACTTCTACCGCGATAGACTGCTAGTTCTGGCCGCTTCGCGAGAGACGAAGATGAGATCGCGTTTGCGTTGAAATGTCGAGGAGACGCCAATGCGTCCATGAAGTAAGTTTACACCCGTGTAGATAGAAGTTCATAGTTGCATTTTATTTAGGTTTACCAAACACGTTTGAAACAGGGACACTTACATTCCTTATTTTCCATAGCATTGATACTTTATAACGATTTAGTCATTCGGAAAGAACAACACGTGAGTGATGTCGACCATTCCTTTTTTCACCAAGCACGTTTTGGGTTGCACTATGATTTTGACACGTACTTTCACATTGCTTTTATTTGACTGTATGTTTATATTTGCCTTGGATAATGCACAGCCGTTTGAATAGCTTTTTTTGTCTTGCTTCTAGTTTCATGTCCCAGGGACTGAATAAGTGTTTATTTTCATTTAAAAACAACGAATCAAACAAATGAACTGTTTGGAAAAGAAATTTGAACTGACGAATATAAAAAGTTATTTTCTCATGAAAATCAGTATGAATTGTTTTCTTATACTAATTAACATGAAGTATTCTAACCACATATGAGCGGAGCGCCAGGGGATGCTTCCAACAACCGTTGGGATCACAGTTCTTCATAAGTATAAACATACTGAAAAGTATAGCCTTGCATGTCTCCAACCCCAGAAACCAGGGGTTGGAGCCTATTTAAAACTGCTAAGTTACTACTAGTAACTTTACAACCATATTTTACGATTCTGAACACTGGAGGGAGATGTCTGCCACTGGTATGGAGATCTCTGCCAGTTGGACAACAAAATATTCCCATCTGTTTACTGTGTATATAAAACCAAAAAGAATAAAAGTTATATATTTGAATGAATCATTTTTTTAAATTATTCAACATGTAATTAAAAAATACATGTATTTTTTAATGATCAAAACTAAGAAATGCATTTTTATAATTGAACTATGCTTATGATATTTTAACATTGATCATCACACACACATACATATATATATATTTGACAACAGCCGACAAGTGAATAAATTAATTTTTACCACAGACACGGCATCGTCATCTTTACTTTGGGAATGCGAGTGTGAATTGAATCTGGACTGTGCTTGAGGAGTCCAGCACGAAGACGCGCCCACTCTTTTGGCGAAGCGGCGGGTCAATCACAAGCAACGTCTGCATTTCTATATATTTTTAGTCACAAAATTAAAGGTTATAGTTAGGCTCAGATTTTCCTTGTACAAAATCATTGAAATTCAGCAGGTATAGTTACATGAAAATTAATGATAAGTTAATAATAATAACATTCTATTACAGCTGCGCCAGAAACATACTACAGAGTAGCAAACCTGCCCGCATGAGACCATTATTAGTGCATGCAGAGTCAAGTAATTGTGTAGCATGTATACACCTTAATTATTAATGGCACCTAATTAATTTATTAACACAATGTTAGAAGCCGGCATTCCCGCGCGCACCGTTGTTGTCAAGTGTGCGACCAGGACCCTTCCACTCCCACGGTAGGCCAAGAAAGGACACCGTCTGAGACAGTCCTGCTCACCCCCTTAGTAGCTTGACACGAGCAGCCAGGCTTATCTCTAAGGCACGCGTGTTCAGTATGTGCAACCACGCCCACAGCAATTCCAATGATGTCACATCAAATGGACTCCACACGATTTTGTATAAAACAAGTATACTTTATATAGAAAGATATACGAAATGACCACACAATACAACTTCCACACATATACAATGGGTAATATTGTTTCTGGTGGGTTGGGCGGTTCTAATCCCCAACCACTGCTTCTAACCAACAGTTATGCTGACTTTTAACTGTTCTCAACAGGTTAGGTGCGTCGTATCACTAGAATCACACACTTTCCAAAATACAAGAAATACTGCACTACTTAACGATGGGTTCCTGCACAGTGCCACAGTGAAACAATCAATGCGTAGCGTCACGATCATGTACTGAGTCAACACAAGATAATGCAACTCGATTCGCTACCAGCATGCAGTCGGGAACGCCAAGAGCCCCCATCCTCATCGTCATCTTTCGACCACCTCTTCCACCACATCCTACGTGAGGCACCAGCCTCCTTAGGCATAGACAACAGAACCTCGCTCGGGAGGTGGCAAACATAACAAGCATTGGCATAGCCAATAGGTCTCGCCTTTGGGACCTTGTAAGTGTTTAGCTAGAGCTAATGGCTTTACCAATGTATTTAAGCTCTGTTATAGAGCAGATTGGGCACACAAGATGAGTCCCACTAGCCAGGAATTATACTGGACTAACTAAGCTTGGGTTCACCAGGTTGCCCCACCTAATTGCTTCAACTCCTCGATAGGGAGATATGAAATTAATCTAGTGCTATGTTAATGCTAGTACAATGTCAGTTTGAAGGCATATGGGCCATTTCTTAATTGTGTGTGCCTCTAAATATCTTGGTGTACTGGAGAGTAATGCATCTTGGTTGTTGGCTTGTCATCTGGAAGTTGCATGTCCTCCAGGTGACCCCCACATCATGTGATCCTTCAGCATCCTGAATCTTGGAACTTATAGTTTCACTCAGAATGATGCATTGCATTTAAGGAATCGCAAAATTGCGATTCCTTAAATGCAATCGCATTTTAGAAAATCGCAAAATTAGCGATTTTCAACAAAAACAAATGATGCTTCTCAAAATGCATTTTTGGAATCGCAAACGGACGATTTTAAGGAATCGCACCGTTTGCGACTCCAAAAATGCTTGATGCATGTGGGCATTACTGTTAGTGTTCACTCCAGGAGAACACTTCGCAAGGCACAGCGCCCCCTTGTGGAGACCTTTTCTTAGGTGCCGCTGACGGGAGATGTCAATAGATTAAAAGTGAAAGCAGTTACAGCGGCCTGACCTACCCTGCTCCACCTTCCTCCCTCCCTCACTGGCTGCGAGGCAATCTGTTCTCAAAACAAAACACCCTTTTTGCAATAATAACTCAAAGGCCTGAGCACAAAGAACTATAAGGCGACAAGGCCAGTTCGCCGTGTGCAGAAGGGACGCAGACCAAAACAATATGGGTCTAAACCAGTGCCGTTTCTAGGGGTTTTGCCGCCCTAGGCGAGAATTGAAAAATGCCTCCCCCACTCTCAGCTGATGTACAGTTCTCAGTACAGAACAGGTCACGGTGGTATTGCTATGCATGTATGCAAGAGGTGTGCGTGCCCTAAACATTACCTGCTCAGCCTCTAGTGCCGGACTCAGAGCAGATGTTCATGAGGAGTTGTATTGTTGTCAGGAGACAGCAACAAAAACTGGGGGCCTGGGCTGGGGCACAGGTTGAGGGTGGCTGGATACACTGTGCTATACATAAGCTATAATGCACTTTCGTGAAGGGCCAGAATGCCTTTCAAGTTCAACAGCATGGTATTATGTCTGTTTATCTAGAAGTGTGTACAACAAATGTCTGCAATATTTTCATTCAAACGTGCATAGTGTTAAAGCAGTTACCAGTTATTTAATCGTAGTTTGCACAACACTGTGTTTGGCTGGATGATCAGAATGGCTTAAAAACATGAAGCTTTATTTTTTAAGCACATGCTTGCAAAAAACAGCAAGGAAGAGAGAGAAAATTAAATAGTGAATACGCTATCATCCGGGGAAGCAAAAGGCTGCTTCACAATAGTTTAAAAGCGCATCACAATTAACACCGACCTCTGCAAACACGGCTCCACTTCACCAATTCAGCTGTTGTGATTTACAAGCCAGGGACGAGAACCTTCCGTTTTTGGACAATGGAAGCACTGAGCACACATTAATTTCTATTGCTGCAGAGTGATAAGAATCACTCTAAAGGACTTTAAAATACATAAGTTTCCAAAATGCACGCCTCAAGCTAGGGAACCCCGGGGTCAAGTGTGCTGCCGCCTGCTATCATTAATGACTTGCGCGGATCTGTACACACCTGGAACCTGCTGCGCAGTCAAAAATCGGGTACTCCAGAGAACTCACTGGCAACTTTCATTTCCAGCGACTCCAGCAGATTAGCTGGGCAAAACCACGGGGAAAAGAGAGGGCCAGGGAACAGCAGCACAGGGGGATGGAGGAGCAGAGCATAACCATAAGCACTCCTTCGGCTTCTTGCTACCGCCGAATTGCAAGGCAAACTTTGTAAAAACTACTACTGCAATTACTTTTGAATAAATACAGTCTGCCGCTCACTCTGGCACATACTGATGATCATGCAGGTGCCGCGGCCCTGTGGGCTGGGGTCAAGTCGTGCGGCCAGGGCAGTATCCCATACACATGACCGTTCCAACTGAGACGAACCTCGGGGCCCTGGGGCAGCATCAGTTTGCATCCTTCTCACAGGAGATGATTCCCCCAGGGTCTGTCTGTGTGCTGCCTTCTGCTTATATATTCATTCCCTTGCTCAGCCCACGATGCATGTTCACTCACAAGGTGTCACTTTCAAGCGGTCTGGCAGGGCCCCCTCACCCCCCCCCCCCCCCATCCCCCTCATAGCCTGATACCCCCATGCCTTCACTCAGCCGCTCTAACCACCGTTTCCTCATCTGATTTCTGCTCTGAGGACCACTTTTAACCTTTGACATCTACCCATTGAGTAATAAACGTGCCCGAGTTTCGAGACGCTGTGCGGTGGGCTTAAAAATGAATCATATCTTGTCTTTTATTCACAGGTAAGTTGAGTCAGTGGGGAGAGCTGGGTCTGTTTCTCAAACTTCTCCGTAATTCTACATGAGAACGGATAGTGACAAGACGTTTTTTCATTTTCCGACAGCTCTTCCTTCATATGCATATTTTCCATGTGCAACAAATATAGAAATACAACTCATATCAAGCAGTTTGAAATGGCATTAGCTCCTAAAAAAGCTGCTCTGATCCCAGGCAGGGAGTTCGGTGACTGAGTCCCAGGATACCAGGCCTTATAATGTATGACTAATGCATTCAGTGCAGTGATGCATCACCACACTGAAATGCGCTAGACTAACATCCTGGGGCCCTGATGCGTGGTACTTGTCAGGACTGTTTGCCGCTGTTAGAAACGGGACCCTGGCCGGCCAAGACTCGCGTCGAGGTCAGTCAGGGATCACCATTTCTAAAGTCAGGGCAGGGGAGTCACACACCAAGGCAACCCCCACTCGCCCTCTAGGTAGCGTGGCGCGAGCAGTCTAGGCTAAACTTGGAGGCGATATGAGTTAAGTATTTGCGCACGCACCCCAGCAACAACACCCAAGGCCCACCACAAAGAAAGACTCCACACAAGGATATATATCAAAAATAGCCTTTGTATTATAATAAACAAAACACATTAGATAACACACGCAAACTGTACAATGTGCCAGAGGCACGGGCAGAATTTACAAGGGGAATTATTTACAGGACAGGGCCACATGGACCTCTGTCAGGGGTAGGCACTTGTTAGAAAATAATACTGGTAGATATACACTTATGTCGTAAACATAGAATGAGTAGCAACAAAATTATAAATGCAACACAGATCCAGTAATCACTGGTACAGTAAGGACCTCCTACGCAACCCTAACTCACTGTAGGTAAATCACGCAGGTAACCAGGACCTAAGGAAGGAATACCAACACCTAAGCAGTTCACTCTTAGCAAAGGGAAGGAAACCTAAACATAAAATGAACCATCAACAATCTACTATGCAGGTCACATCTAGCATAATGGAATAAACATAAACAATCCTCGATGCAGGTCACATTTAGCACAAGGGGATAACCATAAGAATACCTAATCAGGTTACTTTTAGAAAAGGTACAGGTTAGAACACATGCGCAAGAATTACATAGCAAGAAATAATGTGCGGGGTGCACAAAGCACAACACTCATAAATGTCCCTCAGGCCAACTGGCCTCGAAAGGGGCGGAATGCCCTGAGTCTTAATGTCAGGGAAGCTGCGCAGGCAGCACAGCACACAAACCTAAACGTGGCAACTGTCCACTAAGTGCTGGACAGTTGTAAAACAAGATGCACGACGTGGGAGCCAGGAGGGCTCAAGAATCAAGGTGGGCAAGGAGCCTCTCAGGGGCTCGCCAAGCAAAATGGGCAAATAGAGCTCAGCGCTCTTAAAATAACCAAAATGCCCCCAGAGCCTCTCTCAGGGCTCTCACTCGATGTGGGCAATGAAGAGCCTTTCTGGGGCTCATAAACAAATAGGGCACTAGAGCCTCTCCGGGCTCAAGGAACAAAGGATGGCTCCTCTAGTTGGAGTCCCTCACGGGGGACTCAGGAAGCAGAAATGCCCCAGGAGCCTCGGGGCTCCAAACAGCTACAAGCGCGAGGTCGCGCTATGGGGGAGGGGAGGACACCGGCAATGTGTCCCGCGGCCCCTCTCCCTCCTTTCAGGCACTCACCGGGTGTCTCGCTACTGGAGCAGCGCGGGGCTCCTCACCTCACTCGGGAGCCTCGCGGACACGGGAGCCGGCTGCTCCTCTCGCGCTCCGCCTGGCCTCGTCTCCTTTCCCTCCGCCTGACTTCCGCCGGGGCCGCCAATGGCAGCGCGGCCCTGGGGGTCAGGGGGCGGGACTTCCGGGTCGCTGCAGGCAGCGCGGCGGCCCGGCAACAGCTCTCAGTGCTCTCGGGCTGCGGCGGTGATGTCCTGGGCAATGCCGGGTGGGCACCGGCTCAAAAATGAATACAGACCACGGGGCAATGCCGGGTGGCACCGGCCTCGAATTAAAATAAAGCGAGGTGGCACTCGCTATGCCCAAAAATCGGCAAAGTCGATAAAGCGCTCCCAAGCGCTCAGGGTGCACAGGAGAAGCGCGCTCGGCGCTAGAAATACAAGCAAAGCGCTATTGAGCGCTGGGGCATCAGGAAAGCGCTCCTAGCGCTACAAATCCATCAAAAGCGCTTCCAGGCACAGCAACAGCTCCAGCAGGGTCTGGAGGCAGGCAGAGGGGCAAGGCAGGGCCAGAGCCAGCACACTGGGTCTCCAGGCAGGGAGACAGCCAAGTGGCGGTCCTCTTGGCCCCTGCAGCAGCAACAGCCCCCTCTGGCAAGGATCCTAGGCAGAACCAAGAACAGGACAAATTGTATGGGGACACAGCCCCTTCTTATACAGTAAATTCCTTTGTCTCAGGGTGCAGGGTGGGGGAGAAACCAGTTGCAGCTGGTTCTGAAGTACTCTGTTTACCCCAACCACCCTCTCTATTCACTGGCAGGGCTAGGGCCATCAGTCGCACTACAGGGGGTGGAGCCAGCATTGTCTGGGGAAAGTCCAGGCCCATCAGGGACCAGGTGCACTCCTCCCAAGCCATCAAGCATGCTGATCTCACACTCACCACCGGGCAGACCCATCCAGCCTTCCTGGAGCCAGGCTCACCAGCCAGCTCCAGCCAATCACACTGCAGACATATTTTCCATTAATATGCCAAGTCCTAGAAATGACATTTCTACACATGCCACACTCACGCAACATACATCATTGCGAAGCATTCATTCCCACGAACACGCACATACTAAATTCGAGCATGCACTCCCCACACATCAGGAATTACTAGGGACACAGACATTCCCCATGCATCCCTATGGGAGAGCAGGCCAGCCTCACTACATGCACGCACTTTACTCTGGGACACAGAGAAAAAGTGCGCACAGACCAGAAAATCATCCACGCATATCACAGACTAAAAGCAAAAAGATTAGGGGTGAACCTGCCATAAGGGCCAAGTCCAACACAACCCCCTACCAGCCAAAACGCAGGGCAGACCAATCACCACCATGATGGACTTACCTGCTTGGGGCGATAAAACACGGACGCGGGCCCGCAACTGCAGGGACACCCTCCTGTTTTACGCCACTGTGAACCCCTAGGGTTCTTTCTAAAGCTACTGTAGGGACTCACTGGATTACCCCACTGGTACTCTCCAGCTGCCCTCGGCGAGGACCAGGCCCTAGGCCACCCAGGTGCCACTGGTTCCTGCCAACTCACCAAGTGGGGGGTAGTAACCCCTGGCACATAACAGCCATGCTCCACTCTTCCTGTCTGCAAGACAGGGCTAGACTGCCACTGGTTCTCCAGCCTAGGGTCTACAACCTTAGGTGGACCAGGAGTCTCAGGGAAGGCTCTCCTCCCCTTACCTCTTCTCCTAGGGTTCCTCCGCCTCCTGCGAGGGGTACCCTCTAAACACCACTCTCCCAACCTAGGGTTTAACCCCTCAGGTGGTACCGGGGTCAGAGGTGGGCTTTCCCACCCTCTGCACCCCCTTCCAGAGTCCTGCTCCCTCCCAACCGGGGCGGTACCTCTGGAGAAAGAACTGGTTAGGACACTGCTTACAGTATTCCCACCCTTCAGGTCAGGCCAACCCTGGACCTGGACCTCCAACCTCCGGTCTAGAACCTTTGGTGGAATCACTGCCTGGCACTCCAGGACTTCTGAGGACTCACAGGTCACTCCCAAATCACTCATCTCACTGGACTTCTGTACTCTCCCCACTGGAGCAGTACTGCCAGACTCCACAACTACAGAAGCTTCGCTCACAGATGCTCCAGGTCCTCCACACACTAGGAGATCTCCCTCAAGTGGACTAACAGGAAAGCATAGGTCCCCACCCTGGTGTTCCCTAAAGAAACCATCCAGGCTCTGAGGCAGGGCTTCGGGCATCTGGGGACTCTCGGTCTCACACTCACTTCCGCTCCACTGAGACAGACAGCAAGCCCCTACACCCTCCTCACTATACTGAGACCTAGCTGGGCTACTCTCACCCTCCTCCACCACGCTGGGTTGGAGAAAACCTGACCCACTATTATTGGAATCACTCGCTAGCGGCGCTAAGGAACCTCTTGCACTCTCCCATCGGTCGGCTTCCTCTGCAAGTTCACATGGTGAAAACAATCCACACCCCAACAGGTGTTGACGCAACTCTACTGAACAACAATTGAGCAGGTGCTCTTTGACAAACATGCTGAACAATCCGTCCCAATCACATTTCGTGGGACCCAGTACCCAATCAGACAGTGCCCCACAACAGTCATCTTCAAAATCTTCCCAAGACAGGTGAGACGGTTTCCTAAGGTTCCTAAACCTCAACCTATTCTCCTCCTCTGGAGAAACAGGAACCATACTCTGGGAACTGGGAGTGGGACTGTCAACACCAACACTTAAAAAGCTGCCACCACTGGACTCCACCCTCCCTGGGGAATCCAGACAATTACACATGCACTCAGGGGGTAACCTACTCTCTTGGGCTACCTTCTCCCTGAACAAGGCCCTCTCAGCCTCTAGCTTGGCAAACTCCCACCTGAGCTGTTCCATCGCTAGCTGATGTTCCCTCTCTTCCTTCCTATCCAACCACTCCTCTGGGGACAGGGAAAGGGACGGGGCGCTGGTACTGACACTGGACCCAGCAAGGGACTCCCTATCTATGGGGTCCTCACTCTCTGCTGACATCCATCCACTGTCATCACCATCCAACTCACATTCATCATCAGAATCTTCAGGGCTCCCCACAGACTCACCACCCTCATGGCGTGCGGCCCGGGCCCTATCTCTCTCTCTGTGCTCGAGATCCCACTGATCCTTTTGCCACTGGATCAGGCTGTCCCTAAGCTGGGACTGAGTAACCAACTCACTCACCTCTATGCCTCCCTTTTCGCAGAATCTGACCAGCTCTAACCTACTGTACCTAAACAGACTACAGAGATCAAAAACTGGCTCCATTTTGACGGACGTTCTCGGGAAAGTTTGACACAGGGAACCTGGGGGTCTGAGCTAAACAGGAGAATACAACCACAAAATTCAGCAAGATTCCTATCTCTCAGAACTTGCACTCCACTGTCCAGCGTAACACACCCTCATTCACACACAACCCTCCCCTCGGACTGGTAAGGCAGTTTCTACCACCCCTGATTCTCTCAACCTGACCACTAGTGACACAGGTACCAAACTCTGGGAGCAGGGCGGGGAACAAGGTACTGGACAAAATACAAATGACACCTTTCAGGAGAAGCGAAACTGAACTTCCCTAAAAAACAATAATCCCCAAAATGCGGTTATCTAAAAAATGCAGAGCTTTGAAGTGCGGCCTGTCGCCACTGTGGTACAGCGCAAACACAAATCCTTATCCTCACCGCTTGCCGCCAATGTTAGAAACGGGACCCTGGCCGGCCAAGACTCGCGTCGAGGTCAGTCAGGGATCACCATTTCTAAAGTCAGGGCAGGGGAGTCACACACCAAGGCAACCCCCACTCGCCCTCTAGGTAGCGTGGCGCGAGCAGTCTAGGCTAAACTTGGAGGCGATATGAGTTAAGTATTTGCGCACGCACCCCAGCAACAACACCCAAGGCCCACCACAAAGAAAGACTCCACACAAGGATATATATCAAAAATAGCCTTTGTATTATAATAAACAAAACACATTAGATAACACACGCAAACTGTACAATGTGCCAGAGGCACGGGCAGAATTTACAAGGGGAATTATTTACAGGACAGGGCCACATGGACCTCTGTCAGGGGTAGGCACTTGTTAGAAAATAATACTGGTAGATATACACTTATGTCGTAAACATAGAATGGGTAGCAACAAAATTATAAATGCAACACACATCCAGTAATCACTGGTACAGTAAGGACCTCCTACGCAACCCTAACTCACTGTAGGTAATCACGCAGGTAACTAGGACCTAAGGAAGGAATACCAACACCTAAGCAGTTCACTCTTAGCAAAGGGAAGGAAACCTAAACATAAAATGAACCATCAACAATCTACTATGCAGGTCACATCTAGCATAATGGAATAAACATAAACAATCCTCGATGCAGGTCACATTTAGCACAAGGGGATAACCATAAGAATACCTAATCAGGTTACTTTTAGAAAAGGTACAGGTTAGAACACATGCGCAAGAATTACATAGCAAGAAATAATGCGCGGGGTGCACAAAGCACAACACTCATAAATGTCCCTCAGGCCAACTGGCCTCGAAAGGGGCGGAATGCCCTGAGTCTTAATGTCAGGGAAGCTGCGCAGGCAGCACAGCACACAAACCTAAACGTGGCAACTGTCCACTAAGTGCTGGACAGTTGTAAAACAAGATGCACGACGTGGGAGCCAGGAGGGCTCAAGAATCAAGGTGGGCAAGGAGCCTCTCAGGGGCTCGCCAAGCAAAATGGGCAAATAGAGCTCAGCGCTCTTAAAATAACCAAAATGCCCCCAGAGCCTCTCTCAGGGCTCTCACTCGATGTGGGCAATGAAGAGCCTTTCTGGGGCTCATAAACAAATAGGGCACTAGAGCCTCTCAGGGCTCAAGGAACAAAGGATGGCTCCTCTAGTTGGAGTCCCTCACGGGGGACTCAGGAAGCAGAAATGCCCCAGGAGCCTCGGGGCTCCAAACAGCTACAAGCGTGAGGTCGCGCTATGGGGGAGGGGCGGACACCGCCAATGTGTCCCGCGGCCCCTCTCCCTCCTTTCAGGCACTCACCGGGTGTCTCGCTACTGGAGCAGCGCGGGGCTCCTCACCTCACTCGGGAGCCTCGCGGACACGGGAGCCGGCTGCTCCTCTCGCGCTCCGCCTGGCCTCGTCTCCTTTCCCTCCGCCTGACTTCCGCCGGGGCCGCCAATGGCAGCGCGGCCCTGGGGGTCAGGGGGCGGGACTTCCGGGTCGCTGCAGAATTGCGATTCCTTAAATGCAATCACATTTAAGAAATTCGCAAAATTAGCGATTCTCTACAAAAACAAATGATGCATATCAAAAAGCATTTTTGGAGTCGCAAACGGCCGATTTTAAGGAATCGCACCGTTTGCGACTCCAAAAATGCTTAATGCATCTGGGCAAATGTATCCATCACACCATTATTTACAATAAAAAGCGGCTTATTCAGCCTAACAGTCGAATAATCACAAGTACATAGCCATCGCATGTATTATATTGGTACAGCGAAGAAGCACTGTTCGCCAAACTGGCATTAAAAGGTGACAAAGTTGACATTTCTACCTCAATACAAAGTAGTCTGTTTAGATCCTTACAGAGGGGTCTTCCTCAGGACAGAGTATGGGGCACCGTTTGCCACCCTCAACTAGGTAGTGAAAATAGTGGAGTTGGACCCGTAGCCTCCAAAAGCAGAGAGCGGGTCGATGGCACTTAACAGGTGATTAAGGACTCTCCCTTCTAGGTATCATTTCTTTGATCAGGGATTCGAATATTGGGCCAAGATGAACTTCAAGGTTCTAAGGTTACTGATAAGGAGAACCGCAGTCACAACAATAATAAGCCCCAAGGGTGCTGTTAATCTTGTGCATCAACAGTGCGTATTCTCTGCTGATGTCAAAATGAGATTAACAGAACCCTTGGGGCTCATTAACCCCTTGCATGCTGCCGCGATTCTGCGCCTGTATGGCACATTTCGATCGCGGGTGCTGTCATGACGGCCGGGAGCCGTCATCAGCATGCAAGGGGTTAATCTCGTGACTGCGGTCCTCCTTATCAGTAACCTTGGAACCTTGAACTTCATCTTGGCCCAATATTCAAATCCCTGATCAAGGAAAAGATACCTAGAAGGGAGAGTCCTTAATCACCTGTTAAGTGCCATTGACCCGCTCTCTGCTTTTGGAGCCTACAGGCCCAACTTCACCATTTCCACTACCCAGTTGAGGGTGGTATACGATGCCCCATACCCAGTCCTGGGAAGAGCCATGTGTAAGGATCTAAGCAGCCTACTTTGAATTGGGGTCAAAACTTCGATGTTGTCACCTTTTAATGCCAGTTTGGCCAACAGTTCTTCTTTGCTATGCCAGTATTATACAAGCAATGGCTATGTATTTGTCATTATTCGACTGTTAGGCTGAATAAGCCGCTTTTTATTGTAAATAATGGTGTAATGGATACATTGTCACTACTTCCCGTCTCACTTTTCCAACCCTCACTTGATGCAAACAACCTTCTCCACCTTTTCCCCTTTCGCATAGGGCACTTTTTATTGTACATGATTTCCAGATGTAAGGTGTTTTATAAATTTAAACATCATGTCTAAAGTTATTGCTTAGATTTTTGTAGTGAACCCCTGAAGAAGGGCAAGTAAAATGCCCGAAATGCATTGGGAAAGACACACTAATAAGGATGAAATTTGTATAAGTCCTGCTTTATGGAAAAGGCCTGGATGGGCATACCTTCAGCATCAGATGTATATACAAAATATGGATTTCAAGTGCTAAAACGAATTGAAAAATTGAAATGATGGATTAACAAGAATAAAAAGATCGAATGGAAATCAATTGTGGAATTTTTTGGCAATGCAACAGTGCTTCCGGATCGGGGGTGATTCCGTTCCCGACATATTGGTTTGTACTTTCATGTGGCCGATGGGCAGACCACATTTCCGGGATGCACGCAATTTTAAATGATTTAAGTTTGAAAACAGCAAGTAAAAGGTGTGCACTTCAACCCTTCATTTAGTAATTTAACTCTTCAGCCCAATTTGAAGTAGCACCCACGGTGTACATGGCTCTCTTTGAAAAAATGGATGGTCACTTGAAAACCTTGTTCGCCTCATCTTGGGGGAGCGAGTTTGAACTGCTCCTGTTGCAACAAACGTAACGGACGCTTGTGTTTTGATGGTTTTAAGCACTTTACTACAAAAAGTTCCGATACGGAGCAGCTCATTATATGGTCTTGAATTTTTAAAAACAAATTGTAATTCTATTATATGTTTGCATTTTGTACATCTTATGCTTCATGTAGACAGTTAAATCAGGCGTAGTAGGAAACATCGCACGGTAGGGCGGGGTAAATTGGTGTAGGTGTCGTCATATGTTGAGCATTCACGGCCATAACGGAAAGTTGATTCCGGTATCATTGAATAGAGGATTATGGGTCCTGTAGTGTAGCATGACGTAGAAGAGAGGGGGGAGAAACCTCACAGGTAGTTAAAAGGGAAGCTGGTGTGAGATAGCTGACATCCGGTTTTTGTAATAAAAAGGAGGAATAAGTCCAGGACATGCAAACACAGGTACGGGAGCGTTTTTATAACGTTTGGTTTGATGCGTATTGGTTAAACTTATAAATTCAGGCAGTGGGGCGACATTTCCACGTAGTGTTACTATGGTTAACAACGTGAGACATAAAGGGAGAAGTAATGGGTTATATTAAATTTAGGTCTTATGTTGTAGACTATTAGAGGGAAAACGCTGAGTGAAGCAGTTTATAAATGCATAATTAATGAGCATGTTTCAAGCTTAGGATGTACGGTGTTTTATAAATCTAAACATAAAGTCTAAAGTTATTGCTTATATTTGTAGTGAACCCCTGAAGAAGGGCAAGTAAAATGCTCGAAATGCATTGGGAAAGACACACTAATGAGAATGAAATTTGTATAAGTCCTGCTTTATGGAAAAGGCCTGGATGGGCATACCTTCAGCATCAGATGTATATACAAAATATGGATTTCAAGTGATAAAACTAATTGAAAAATTTAAATGATGGAATAACAAGAATAAAAAGATCGAATGGAAATCAATTGTGGAATTTTTTGGCAATGCAACGGTGCTTCTGGATCGGGGGTGATTCCGTTCCCGACATATTGGTAAGCATCTAAGCAGCCTACTTTGTATTGGGGTCAAAACTTCGATGTTGTCACCTTTTAATGCCAGTTTGGCCAACCGTTCTTCTTTGCTATGTCAGTATTATACAAGCAATGGCTATGTATTTGTCATTATTCGACTGTTAGGCTGAATAGGCCGCTTTTTATTGTAAATTATGGTGTGATGGATACATTGTCACTACTTCCCGTCTCACTTTTCCAACCCTCACTTGATGCACGCTACCTTCTCCCCCTTTTCCCCTTTCGCATAGGGCACTTTTTATTGTACATGATTTCCAGATGATTTAATGGTGTGTGAACATCTCAGGATGGTCAATATGATTAAATAATATTGAACTAAAATTATTGAGTACAAGTAAATCAATGCCTGTTGGTATTTAATTGTGTGTGTTCTTAAGAGTTGATCCACTGGAACCCCCTTTTCTACTACACTGGTTCCAGTGGCGCAGGAAATCTGTTTCAAAAGACTTGGGGGCTGATTTACAAGCCCCTTGTGCCTCTTTTACGCCACCATTGCGTCACTTTTGTGGCGCAGTGGCGGCGCAAAAGATGCGCCATGGTGCGGGGTATTTACTACGTGATGCATCTGGGAGATGCATCACGTTGTAAAGCCCTGCGCCATAAGGATGAGTTTCGGCGCAGGGGGGGGGCGTTCCGGCGCAGGAATGCCTCTTAAAAGTGGCTGAGTGAAATCTACAAGATTTCACTCAGTCACTTTTAGGCCAATGCTGCGTCAAACCCTGCGCCTGCTTGAAGCAGGCGTAAGTCTTGACGCAGCATTGGACAGATAGGGCCCCCCAGAGCATTGCTGGAGCTGCGTCGCGCTTGCGACGCAACTCCAGCAAGGTGCCACTTTTACGGCACAGATGCGTCACGCATCTGTGCCATTTTTGCCCCATGGTGCGCCGCATTATAAATGCTGTGCACCATGGGTGGCGGAGCTGCGGCGCACAATAACTGGGGCATCCCTGGGGATGCGCCAGTTATTGTAAATCTGCCCCCGTGATTCTACAGAAAAAGTTCAGGAATGCTGCAGAAAACGGTTCCCTGCCACACCCAGCCACACCTTCAGGCCAGGGAGGGCTTGGATTGTTGTCCAATCCAGCTTCAGCTGCATGAAACATGAGTAAAACATCACAGTGTGACACTGTGAAATAGGACTGTTTTATTTCTGCCCTCGAGAGTTACTAAGCCTGCAATCGTTCAAGAAAGCCCTAAAAACAAACCTCATCGAGGAGGCCTTTGGACTGGACCCAATCAATTACACTCAGGCTTGAACATTATCAGGGTCTGCAAGAACAAAAGCCTCATCAGCTACCCAGGCCAAGTACCCATCTCTCAATACTCCTCAATTAGTCAACAACCTGAACTTCACCTCAGACTCTTCTCACGAGGCGACAAGCCGGTACTTGTGATGCTTTCAGAATCTCGGCATTCTGCAGGACAAACGATGCACTGCCTTTGCCCCAGGGGCATTGTACACTGACCTTATTAACACTTATTCTACCGCCTGCTTTACACGTGTCTAACGAACCAGACTTGAAAAAGGTAAGGAGGTAACTCCGAAGGGATAATGTGAAATCCCTAAAATGCTTCCTTTATCATGGCTCCAGAGCAGCAGTTTGTGTTTTGCTGGAGGGCGGAAGGGATGGGAGTAATCTGGTTCTAGAATCTGTTTGCACAGCCATGAGACGGACCTCATGGTAGCCTTTACAGCATTCCCCATGAGCCCTAGAAAGCCAGGTCGAGGTCCAGGTGCTCTAATTGCTGTCTGTCCAAACAACCCTGTTTTCTTAGCCAACATTTCAAGAACAGCCCAGAGTTAGGCCGATTACTGGGCGAGGTGGGGGGAGGGGGGTGTCAAATGACACTTGAGGGTGGAAGGCTGAAGATGAGGGTACCACACCACGCACAGTAACCCTTGAGGGCTTTGAATTTACCAGCTGAAAGAGCATTACTGCATCTCAGCAGTTGGAAGCAGATATTTCACAAAGGTTCCCTTCAGTTCCAATCTACAGATAGACCTTACCATGGACTGAAGAGTGTGAAGGAGTCCATGAGAGGCACAGAGGCACCACGTGACAGCATGACATCTATTTTCTGCACTTTACTTTGCCGTGAGGAGGCAGTGGTTCTCATCCCAGTGCTGCCAGGTGCAGTGCTCACATGGAGTTTTAGTTACGCTGGCTCATGGGCGCTGCTCTGCAAACAAGCCTTATCTGTGCTGGTCCACTATGGGAGTATCCTTTATTCCTCGGCACTTAGTCCTTCTCTTATTAACATCTATGCAGACCTCCTGCTGCCCAGATCCAGTCCTTCGTATCACTCGTTCTATCTATGCAAATGATACGCAACTTGTTGTTAGGCTTGATTGATTTTAAATCCATGCACTCTCGATGGAAAGATCGCATGTGTGCCCTGCCATCTATTCTGTCCCAATTCTGATGAACAGATCTTCTTTTTTACAAAAGTTCTCCTTGGACCTGTATGTATCTGGTAGCTCTCTGAACATGTCTCCCGCGGCTGCAGCTGCATCTGCCAGATGCCTTGGCATGGTGTTCGAAAATCGACACATGAACAATCTCAGAGTGCAGTGTCTCCTTTTGCTAAGGCTCTCCTGCAGGGTTTTACTGTTTTTTCCCTCTAACTTCCTCAGGCCTGTGATCATTAGCCTAGACCTCTGTGATCCTCTTGCCCTAGACCTCCCAGATTACCTGCCCTCTCTCCTTCACTTCAGTGGCTGAAGCCACGCTCACAAACCTTAGCCAGGTACAGTGGGTACGGGTGCAAGAACACTGCATCTTTTCCATGCGCCCCCTAAGGCCATGCTACGGCCTATCTACATAGAATTAGCTTTTACACAGCAGCTCGTCGTCTTTAATGAATTAATTCCAGAGACCGTCAAGCTCAGATCAGTGCCTGGAGTGGACATGCCGGTGTTCACAAACAGATAAAATAATGGAGAGGAATGTAGCACTGAGGCTGCATCAGACAACCGGTCCATAGAATCCTGTCAGCAATCAAATGCAACCCAAAATAGAACAAGCGCTGAAAGACCAGCGAGGCCCTGCGGCCGCGAAAGTCAGCCGAGAGCAGGTTTGGCAGGAGAGGAGGAGGCAACAGGGGGAGGGGAGAGAGGAGGGGGCCAGCGCCTGGTTTCCCTTGTGGGAGGGAGCAGGAACCATATGTTAATTACAAACACATGGTTTCAAAGCTCGCTCCCGCAAGGGAATCGCCAGACGTGCACGCGTTGCATTCAAAGCAATGCAATGCATGCACGTTTTTGCCAGCAAAGCTGAATCGATTTCAAAAGGTCTTTTTCCTATGCAGTGCATGCGCGCTGCATAGGCCAAACCTAAAAAAGGGACATGTATGCCCTCAAAGTCCTTTAATATTGATTTTGTTTTTGGGTGGGAGGGCCTGTTGTGGTTGGAAAGGGTGAGAAGGGAAGTTGGGATAAGGGTCAAATTGACATCTGTTTTTTTTGGCTTGGGGAGGGTGGTGGGCATGTTGTGGGTGGAGAGGGTGGGAAGGGGGTTTGGGGAAAGGGTCAAAGGAACATTTGGGGTTTTTGCTTGGGGAGAGGGGTGAGCCTGTTATGGGTGGAGACAGCGGGTATAAAATAGAAAATGTCAAAATTTTAGAGTCAAGGTAAGCTTCATGATGGAGGATCAAGATGGCAGAGCATAAGCTGGTGGAGTTGTGTGTGATTGACTGAAAAGTGAGAACAATCGTTTACCAATAATCCCAGACAAATAACTGGCTGATCAATCTCACAAATGTCAATAACATTTAGCTGAGTGCTCATCAATGTGAAATGTGTCCAGTGACAATTTCCTCAGGCCACAACCAGTTAGTGAGAGTTTGGCACTAGAGCAAGCCCACTACTCAGCATTTTCCTAATCAACACACTTCTCTCCAGTACACAGGTGTAGGCCTTTTGTTGCTTTGCATTGAACAGACCCCCCAGGATATAGCGGCATGAATTAGCAAATTTAGCGGCACAAAAATGGAAATTTAGCGGCACAAATATGGAAATTTAGCGGCAATTTTGCGGCATTTTATGTGGCCATTTTTCCCACAACAAACACAAATATTGTACTTTTTTTAGTTATTTAACAACATGAAGCACACGCGCACACGCACACACCCCCACACACATCTTCTACCATCTCTCTCCTTTCTACCCGCTCTCATGCCCTCTTCTCTCTTCCCCTTCTGTTTCCTCACTCCCTCATCTTCGACCGCTCTCTTCCTCTCTTTCTCCCTGTCCTCTCTCTCCATTCTCTCTCCCACATTTCTATCTGTCTCCCTCTTTCGCTTTTCTCTATCTCTTTCTTATCACCCCCTTTCTCCCTTCCCTCCACACTCTCCCCCTCTCTCGCCCGCCTCTCTTTCCTTCATGTCCTCTTCCTATCACCCACACCTTCTCTTTGCTTCTTCGCTCTCCCCATTTTCCAACTCCTCTCTCCTCCTTATCCTCTTTCCTTCCCCTGCCTTACCTTCACCTCGGTTGTGCTTATCTCCTGCTTCTCTCTCGCTGCTCTTCCACCTCTCTTTTCCAATTATCTCTCTCGCTTTCTCTCCCACTCCTTTTTTCTCCCTCTCCTTACCCTGTCCCTCACTGACCTCTCTCCTTCTCACTCTCACTGATCTTTCTCACTGCACTTTCTTTCCCTCTCTCTCCCTCATTCACCTCTATCCCTCCCTCTTTTTCTCACATCACTCTCTCGCTCTCTGATTCTCTTTCCTCTCTTCCCTTCTTTCTCCTCACCCCGTCCTCCATATGTCGCACCCCATCTCCTTCTGTTTCTTTTTCCTTTCTCTCTCTCCCTCTCTCTGATTCCGTTTCCTCTTTCTCTCCCTCCACTCTCCTTTTCCTCTCTACCCCCTAGCTCTGTATCTCTTACTCTCTTTCTCCTCAATTCCCCTTGTTCCCCTCACCCATCCTCTCCCTCCCTTCTCTCATTCTCACCCCCTCTCCCACTCTCTCTGTTTCCCTTTCCTCTCTCCCTCCACTCTTTCCCCTCACTTCGCCCTCTCCCATTTTGTATCTCATACCCTCTCTTTATCCTCACTTCCTTCTCTTCCCCTCTACCCTCCCCACCCTGCTCTGTAACTCACCCCCTCTTCTTGTTTCTCTTTCCTGTGTCTCTCCCTCCATTCTCACTCCTCACCTCTCCCTGTTTTGTATCTCGTAACCACCCCCCCCTTTCCATATGACAACTACTGCCTATCCCTCCCCCGGGTGCTACAAACTGCTTGCCAATGCTTAATGTTTCCAGCCTCGTTTGCCACCCCTTACAAATGAGCTCCCAATATCACTCCTCCGATTTCCTCGCTTCTGAAATGGAAACAAGAAACAAAAGCAGCTGTTTTGCCGTTCGAAGCCATCCTGTGTTTATTTAGGCGCTTCCATTACAACCTGGACGTGGACGCGCTGCTCGGAGCCGGAAGCTCGCCTGTTGGGCCAACAAAGGCTTTGTCTGCTCCCAGCAGGCGAGACGAGCAGCCGCGTTCATGATCACCCGCAGCATTATTAAGAATCCTCCATCAGGCCCCCTAATATCCGGCTGCAGAAGAGGGTGCAGTTAAAACCCTTGCTCACATTTAAATCACTACTGTACCTGCCTGGGAGCCTGCCGTGGTGCACCACGCGATCATGTGATGCATTTTTGCGACCTAGTCAGACCCCCCTCGACCTCCTCGCTCCTTCTCGCCGCGAAATCCAAGGCGGAAACGGCGCAAACGGCAAAAACGGCAAATTTCGCGGGCTTTTTAGCAAATATCGCGGCATTTCCCGAGATCGGCCGATTTCGCGATTTTTTTGCAAATCGCGAAATCGCGATAAGCTGGAGGGTCTGATTGAAGTAGATAGGCATTGTTCCTAACCTCCTTCTTCTGGATGTTGTGGTATTCAAGTCCCGACTTCCAATCCGAATGAGATAGACCTGTAGTCTTCATAAACAAGAAAAGTAAAAGAATTTGAGACTTTTATGTAGTTTTTTTTTAACTAAACTTGCTGGTCTCTGAAGAACCCCAAAGAAAAGAAGTACATTAAAGGAGTCGACCATGTAAGTAATTATAATGAAATGTGAAAGCAAGGCACTCATTCAAGCAGAATCATCCCCCGGGCCCCAAACATTACAAATCAGGTTTTAAAATGAATTACAACTCAATGAGCTGCATTAAGGGGTTCAAATCCTGGAACCTCTTGGGCATCTCCATGATAGGTGACATCCTGGAAGGGGACGAACTTAAACCACGACCCATAATTAGTCAGGAATATGGGCTACACGGATCCCAATTCATTAAGTATGCACAGTAGCGCCACGCATGTCAGGTAGAGGGCCTGAATATGCGCCATTGAAGGGGAGACTGCTACAGGGGGAGCTCGTAGAGAAGACGGTCTCTTCCACATACAAAACCATAAACAACAACATGCCAGACAAACTGAGTTGGTTGCAGGAGAAATGGGAGAAGGACGTTGGACCTTTAGAGGATGTTGATTGGGAAGCAGCCTTAATGCACCACAGGGAGATAGCCAACAAAGCCAGGATGTGCCTTGTCCAATATCAAATTCTACACAGATATTCTATGACAGGGAGAACTTACACAAGATGGGCAGGTTGGTAGGGAGACAAAATATCGAAATTTAAATATTGATATACAATAATATCGATGTTTTAATTTTGATGGTATAGAATATCGATGTCCAGAATATCGACAGACAGAATATCGGTTTTATGGTATGTATGTTACTAATATCGAAATTTAATAATATCTAAATTATGTTTAGTGTTTTGTATTTTATTATGTTGTTTATATGTTTGTTAAATATGTTATTAAATGTATGTTTGAAAATTAGTGATTTTGTTTACATTTTGCGTTTTAGTATCAGAGCGGGTTGTGGGTTTGTAGGGGAATAGGGTGGGAAGTAATTTAATAATAATGAATTAATTAATTAATATTTTAAAATATTTATAAATAATAATTAATTGGTAATTAATTAATAATAATTAGTTAATTAAATTAATTAGAGTTAATGTGCTAATATATTTTATGTTGTTATTGTTAATTAATAATTAATTGGTAATTAATTAATATTAATTAGTTAATTACATTAATTGGAGTTAATGTGCAAATAAATAGAATTATTTGTTATTAGTAATTATTAATTAATTGGTAATTAATTAATATTAATTAGTTAATTACAATAATTAGAGTTAATGTGCTAATATGTGTAATTTTTTGAATTGTTAATTAATAATTAATTAGTAATTAAATAATATTAATTATTTAATTGAATTAATTAGAGTTGATGTGCTAATATATTTAAGTTTTTGTTATTGTTAAATAATAATTAATTTGTAAATCATGATTATTAAGTGATTAAATGATATGATTTATTTATGTGTAGTGGGTTGTGTGTTTATAGGGTAATAGGGTGTCATATAATAAAAATGTAATTAATTAAAGAGATTGTATTTATTTATTGGTATTTATTGTTAATTAATTGGTAATTAATATGTGTTAATTAGTTCAATCTAAATTAGATCAATTTAATATAAATAATTGTTATTAATTGATTATTTGATATTTATATTAATTGTGTTTTTTTGTATGTGTACTGTGTTGTGTGTTAAAGGGGGAGTAGTGTGTGAATTAATTTTTACCCCCATGCTATCCAATGCTTTCCCTACTGTTGCACCCTCTGGAGTGGGAATAGTAATTTATACCCCTACGCTACCCAAGGCCTTCCCTATTGTTGCACTCTATGGAGTGGGAATAGTAATTTTTACCCCTACGCTATCCTACGCTTTCCCTACAGTTGCACCCTCTGGAGTGGGAATAGTAATTTTTACCCCTACGCTATCCAACCTTTTCCCTACTGTTGCACCCTCTGGAGTAGGAATAGTAATTTTTATTCCTACGCTATCCAAAGCTTTCCCTACTGTTGCACCATCTGGTGTGGGAATAGTAATTTTTACCCCTAAGCTATCCAACGCTTTCCCTACTGTTGCACCCTCTGGGGTGGGAATAGTAATTTTTACCCCTACGCTATCCAACCTTTTCCCTACTGTTGCACCCTCTGGAGTAGGAATAGTAATTTTTACCCCTACGCTATCCAACGCTTTCCCTACTGTTGCACCCTCTGGTGTGGGAATAGTAATTTTTACCACTACGCTATCCAACGCTTTCCCTACAGTTGCACCCTCTGGAGTGGGAATAGTAATTTTTACCCCTACGCTATCCAACGCTTTCCCTACTGTTGCACCCTCTGGAGTGGGAATAGTAATTTTTACCCCTACGCTATCCGACCTTTTCAGTACTGTTGCACCCTTTGGAGTAGGAATAGTAATTTTTACCCCTACGCTATCCAACACTTTCCCTACTGTTGCACCCTCTGGAGTAGGAATAGTATTTTTTACCCCTACGCTATCCAACGCTTTCCCTACTGTTGCACCTTCTGGTGTGGGAATAGTAATTTTTACCCCTACGCTATCCAACGCTTTCCCTACTGTTGTACCCTCTGGAGTGGGAATAGTAATTTAAACCCCTATGCTATCCAACGCTTTCCCTACTGTTGCACCCTCTGGAGTGGGAATAGTAATTTTTACCTCTACGCTATCCAACCTTTTCCCTACTGTTGCAGCCTCTGGAGTGGGAATAGTAATTTTTACCCCTACGCTTTCCAACCTTTTCCCTACTGTTGCACCCTCTGGAGTAGGAATAGTAATTTTTACCCCTACGCTATCCAACGCTTTCCCTACTGTTTGACCCTCTGGAGTGGGAATAGTAATTTAAACCCCTACGCTATTCAACGCTTTTACTACTGTTGCAATATGTGTAGTAAGTATATATATTAATTTAGATGTACACTTTTTAATTTATTTTAAATGTATATGTATTAGTTATTATTTTTGAAATATGTTTTAATGTTTTTATGTAATAATAGTAAAATCATATGTATTTTAAAATTATTTTTACATTATTATTAATACATTTGAAAAAAAACGATATATTTAATTTCGATATTTTTGTACTACGATATTTTTTTTCCGATATTTTTGTACTTACCTTGATGAAGATATAACTCCGATATTTTTGCTGTCGATATTTTTGTGTCGATATTTTTGTATGTAGATATTCTGTCTGTCGATAATATGTCAGACATTCGGGCAGGTTGGAGACACCATACTGTCTTAACTGTAGAGATGTTAAGTGTTATTTCTATCTCACTATATGGGCTTGCCCACTATACAAGCCTATTGGGAGGTTATAATTAGAGTTTTGGGGGTGTCGCTACCGGTTGACCCTGGCTTTGTCCTCCTGGGGATCCCGAGCGAGGTTGACATTAGTATATCCCAATTTCTTTTCACTTCTCTGGGTCTGGCTGTGGCCAAGTGAAATGTGACCAGAAGATGAGGAGTGAAGGAGAATCCCATGATACCAGAATGGACAAGGGGGATGGACCTTTAAATGGCTGCTGAACGTACTATATATGTGAACAGGGGCTGCCCCAGAAAATTCTATGAAGTCTGGGATCTATGGAAGCTGTTACTTTGAGTTAGATCTCTGGGACACTGCATATAAATCCACACCAATGACCATCGGTGATGTCAACACTGTTGAAAACAGGGCTCTTCCCTAGTCTGGAGTATACTATGATGTCCTTGTTTCTGGGCTCGGAGGTGAAGATATGTTTCACAGAACATCAACAATATTTATTACCTCCAACACTACACCGGGATGTTGGGTTTCTGTCATTGGTGGCTCTGTTTCATGTGACTAAAGTTACGGTTTTGATATCTGTATGTACTTGTCATCTGCAAAATAAAAAGATTTACAACAACACCCTCCCAGCCACCACATGAACCATCGATCAATCAATATATCACTCATTGGTGAAATAGTTACCTGTTCCAAACATGGTGCACATTTGTATATTGTATCTCTTTTCCCAAGGGAAGTCTTTTATAATTAATGAACTTCTATAGTAGCAGCCAAGCTGGGGAGTGAAGTAAAGAAGGATATTGATGAGAGGCACTGCTGTCTTCATGTCCTTTAACTGAATGAAGGCTTTTTGTGTGCACACTGGTCCACTCCATACATGTGGTGTGACTAAATGGGGCTGCGTAAGCCAGACACCAAATATCTAAATGTTCTTCTCTCTATTTCATTTTCAAAATCAGTTTGATCATATACATGCAAGTTCTGTTGTGGGCTCCTTGGTTAGGGAAGTAGAGTTAATCAGAAGTTAATCAGCTAACACACTTGAGTCTGACCAATTGCCCTTATCCTCCTCCTGTGCTGTTTCAGCAGCAGTGTAATCTTGTGCTTTGAACTGATGGTTTGTTTTAATCATTGTCCATTTCTCTCCATTTTGGGGTGAGACAATTGTGCTAGTGGCACTGAACACACTTCCCATACCAACAGACCAGTGGGTTTTGATCCAGGTTGACCTCTTTTGGGTCCTCCACATAGTCTTGGACCATCATCTGAATGGTAATTGGTGCTGCCTCTTGCTCAACCTCTGTTGCCTTTGCCTCTGCACTTGCCTTAAGCCCTGCCACTAGAAATCAAGTCATTGCAGAAGTTGGGTTGAGTGCTTCTGTTACTGATGTTGCTGGTGATGACTGTCCTGGCTGTGAGACAACAGCAAACACACAAGATGATGGACAGAATGTTGCACATTGGCAAAACATTCACCCCCAGTCACAGATCTGGGTTTAATCCATCGTTATTTTGCTCACTCCGCCACCCCAGTTCGGACATGGCCATATGCAAATCAGTCTTGACCCTGTGCTCTTGGGTACAGTCCAGCCCGAACTGCCAAGCCATGTATTTTCTGGACCGGAATCAAGCATCCTAGGACCGGCTTCTGGCTATCAGCCGTCATCAGCCAGGATAGCTTGACTCCAGTGGCGTAGTGAGCACGGGACCCACGTCTGGGCATACCCTTCCCACATAGGGCGAACAGCAAAACACACAAGATGATGGACGGAATGTTGCACATTGGCAAAACATTCACCCCCAGTCACAGATCTGGGTTTAATCCATCGTTCTTTCGCTCACCACTCCATCCCAGTTCAGACACAGCCATATGCAAATCAGCTTTGACCCTGTGCCTCATGGGAACAGTCCAGTCAGAACTGCCAAGCCATGTCTTCCCTGGACCGGTATCAAGCATCCTAGGACCGGTTTCTGGCTATCAGCCGCCATCGGCCAGGATAGTTTGACTCCAGTGGCGTAGTGGCACGGGACCCACGTCTGAGCATACCCATCCCACTCGGGGTGACAAATGCAAAAACAACAGTTGATGGACAGAATGCAGAACAATGTCATACATTCACCGCAGTACAGAGATCTGGGCCTAAATCCATTGTTGCATTCATAGGGCCCCTCCTGCCTAAACATGCCCATAATAGTAGCTTGGATTTTTGTCTTTTGTGGTGCCACTGACACAGGCAACATCCAGAGAAAACCCGGAGGTGGAAGACTCCATATGCAGCTTTCAGGAATCACTGTATGCAGCAATGTATGCATCTGAGTCTTTAGAGGTCGCTGATGTGGGTGATGCTGGCCTACTACAGAAGACTCTCATTGCCGCAGAGCTGCTTTGTATAAGTCTGTCATTCTCTTCTCCCTCGTGACCACCTGCTTCTTCTATCACTGTGAACTGAGCTGCTTTCATCATCACCACCAGCTACCTTTTTAAGGTGCTCATCCCATAGGATTTCCTGATTTTTTTTCAGATGGGATGTTTGGCCTCCAGTACCGTAGTGTGAACATGGCTTGTCTCGATGAACACTAGGTGGCAAATGAAGCATATTACAATGCTATTCTCCCGCTTGTGAATTGTAAAGAAGTCTCAAACTAGGGGGCATATCTTTTGTGTGTGCTACTGCCAATGAATGAAGAACTGGAGGAAGGTGGATGTGTTGTTTGCCTCTCCGTGGGGTATACTTTGACTGTGGTAGTGGTGGATTCAGGTCACAGCGGGTGTCATACAATTATGGAAGCTGATTGTTGTGGTCGTAGTGGTGGAACCACATCTTTCTGAGCAGGTTGAATAGAAGGGTTACTCTTTGTCCTCTAAGCCACCCTCCATACTGATTATCACTTGCTCGTTGTCATCACTGTCATTTTCCATAATTCTAAGGCTTTCAGGAACTTTCCTTTTTCCGTGTCTTTTGGACGGGTATCAGACTTTGCTGGGGCCTAATCTATGTCCTGATCATCAGAAACGGGACTTGGAAAAGATGGTTGAGTACCCCTTATTTTTTCTTGCTGGAGATCGTGAACCCAAAGGTTGAATAGCAACATCTTGCTTGGAAGGAAGCTCAACCTCCTGTTCTGCTCCTGCTACTGGAAGAATTGTTGCTGACTGTGGCTACTGTTATCCACTTTGCTGTGACAAATGGGCACTTTGCAGCTGAGACAAGTCCAGGTCAAACTCACTGCTCGTTATCATGACTGCAATGGCTGCATCGCTAAGAGACATGAACTTAGGTTTAGCCTTAGGTTGAGGTGGTGCCATTGATGAGGGAGTGCTGTTCCTACCCTTTTGCTGTGAGACACCTATGGCAGGCAAGGAGTGCATGGGAAAATGGAATAATTCTTACAAAACTATTGTTGGTGTGCGCCTATAGCCTTTGCAACTAGACACCTACGGCAGACAGGGGGTGCAATGGAAAACAAAATAATTCTTTAAAAAAGAATTGCTGGTGTGCGCCTCTGAGACACTTTTGGCAGGGAGGGGGAGCAGGAGAAAATAATATAATCCTTTATAAAGTATTGCTGTTGGGCGCCTATGAGACACCTATGACAGGCAGGGGGAGCAGGGGAAACTGGAATAATCCTTAAAACAATACCTATGACGCATCAATGGCAGGCAGGGGATAAAGAGAAAAACAATTAAAAGAAGAAAAAAGTTGCAGGTGTCTCCCTAAGGACTATGAGAAATCCTATAGAATGCATGAGATGTGGGGAAAATGTAAACAATGCATTCAAAAGTTAAAACACTGTGATAAAATCATACTCAAGCACATAAAACTCAAATAAGAGAAGAACAAAACTGAACAAAGAACAAAAAGGCATAGTCCTCTTCTATCAATATCCCTAGAAAATGGCTTCAAAAAGTAGTAGAAAAGGCTTTACAAACTGGCTTCACAAATTGGCCGCAGGCCACATGTTCAAAACAACAAGCAAGAAGGCATATAGAACAAAGAACACATGGAGGCCTATGGCAAAAGCACACTCGCTACACTAAACAGATTCCCTACTACGTGGCATGGAGAACAAAGTAGGCCTAGAACAAAGACAAAATGGTGGCCTATGGCAAACACACACACATAAACACACACACACACTGGCCACACAAAAATGGCCACTTGGCCAGCAAAGAAGGGAGGCATGATAAATGAATAAAACACTACCATTAATTCAGTAACACCAAAAAGAAACATTTTTTAAATTCTCCAACCACCAACATCTTAAGGTATCAAAAATTACCCCACAAAAAATAAACTTAAAAACTTTGCAGAAAAATGCACACAAAAAACACATTTTGCATTTAATTCAAGGCCATCCATAAATCAATAGATGTTTTTAAAAACGTATTGCACAGAAATGTTTTTATAAAATGCAAACTCAGTGCCTTTTGCTGGCTGGCCGGGGCCATGGCAGACTATACCCCAAGCAGTAAAATGAGCAAAATATTGCAAAATTCACAAACAAAACAAAAGAAAATCGAGAAAAACTACTCTAGAACCAGGCCCCCAGCTCTTCCAAAAACGTGCAAATGTTTCACATTGAAAAAGCGAATGCAAAAAGACCCCCAGTGTAACTCCAAGCCACCCACAATCAAATTAAAAAATGTAAGAAGAAAAAAGAAAAAGGTAAAAAAAATACTGAGGCATGCCTAACATCAAACAACAAATGTAGCCAAACTTTTTTTAACTTACTTGATTACACACAAAGAAATCCTTAACATCCAATGGTATATGCATTAGGGATTGTAGACAGAGAGTGCTTCTTTCCCCTCCAAATCCAAATGAAAATTGATCCAGGAAGGACAAAGCACTGGAGCCTTCTGGACAGGTAGAGGAAGTTGGAGTCTTTGAAACCCTTCCTGTTGGACAAAAAAAGTAATACTTTTTTTAATGTCTTTGCGCTAATAAAACTGCATGAACCATCCATTTGAGTAGAAAAAATACTTTAAAAAGTATTGTTAGTAGTTTTTTCTGCTTCTCGAGTAGAAAATCTACTTGAAAAACAGCTGAGCTGACTGCTACCGCTCGTGATCACCTGTGTTACTAAATAATGGCAGAAGATTTCCTAGCAACCGGAAATCGTGCTAGGGAAAACCAAATCTTGCTCACTTGCTGGACCCTCACACTGTTCCTATTGTCATCACATTGTTTGAACCGGACACAAAGTCCACCACATGGTGACTGGCGGAATTTGGCTGGAACACAGCAGTAAAAGAATAACACAGAGTTGCCAAAGTCCTCGAATTCCACAAGCGGAATGCTAAATTCCACTCGGGCCTAATAGAAAGAATGTTAGCCAAAGTAATAAACATAATTCTGGCAAAGTCATCAATTCTGAGGCATGGATCACATTCGCACCACCAATAAAAATAAGTTACAATTTGAAAACCATGTCTATGCAAACATTCTATACACTGTTAAATGTTTTGGTGAATAAAATACATAAATTCAAATAAAAGAATAATCCATCACAAAAAAATATAGATATTGTTTTAGTTGCACTTGAAAAAAAACACCTTGAGAAAGATTCTCAACCCCATTATATTTTACATTTTAATAGCTCCATTATGAAAACATGTTTATTTGAATGGTGCAGAATCTGCTGCACCATTCAAATCATGACCCTAGTTCCTGCAAGGTAACAGCTCTTGTGACTGAATTGAATTTGAATTTGAATTTTTTGAATTTATATGGCGCAACAGCTACCCAGAGGTTTCCAGGCGCCCTGGATCTGCACTCAAACAGGAAGGACAAAAGCTTAGATGTTGAATCAGAAAAAGCTTACTGATTGAATAACCATGTCTTAATGCCTTTTCGGAATTTTATATAGCTCGGTTCCAGCCGTAGTGGAAGAGGAAGCGAGTTCCATAAGGCAGAAGCCAGCTGCGCAAAAGAGCGGCCGGCCAATTGCGCTCGTCTGATTCTAGGGACTACAAATTTTGCCTGATTCATTGAGCGAAGGTTGCGAGTTGGAATGTATTTTTGGACCAGCTTACATAGGTAGCTGGGAGCCATCCCCGTGTTGATTCTAAACATGGAACAGAGTGCATTGAATTTAGAGCGATTACAAATCTTGAGCCAGTGTAAATCGTGTAGATACTCAGAGATGTGAGTCCACCTGGGGAGGCGGTGAAGTAGCCTGGCTGCAGCATTTTGGATAACTTGCAGCCGCCGAGTAATCTCTTTATTGGTGCCTAGATATAAGATGTTTCCGTAATCCAGTCTTGAACTAATGAGGGCCTGGACTACTGTCTTTTGTGCCCCTTTTGGAAGCTGCCAAAGGATTTTCCTCAGCCATTTTAAAATGGCAAAGCATATAGAGGCGGTTTTTGCTACTTGTTGTCGCATAGACAGTTTGTTGTTGATCATGAAGCCCAGATTACGGGCAGACTGCGCTGGTTGAGGGGTATGACCCATTTCAGTAGGCCAATGTAAAGGACCCCAGTGCTCTTTTTGTTCCCCAACGATAAGCAACTCTGTTTTATCGTCGTTTATCTTCAATTTGTTGGAATGCATCCAGTCCGCAATCCTTTAAAGCTCGATAAGAAGAGGGGCACCTCAGTCTCATCTGCTGCCTATAGGGAGAAGACCAGCTGAGTGTCATCAGCATAGGAAAATATTGTAAGGCCTGCTTCCTCTGCTATTGTCGCCAGAGGATTTATGTAAATATTAAACAGCAGGGGGCTTAAGATCGAACCCTGAGGCACTCTGTAAGGGGAAATCAGAGTGCTCAAGTTATTGCTCTTAGAAAAAACCTGAAACGACCTATTAGAGAGGAAACTCTCTAGCCATTTCAAGGCAGAGCCTCTAACCCCTTCAGTTTTCAGCGTCTGGACAAGGGTTTCATGGGAGATGATATCAAAGGCGGCACTCAGATCTAATAAAATGAGCGCCACCGTGCCACCCTCGTCCAGTCTCTGACGGATTGTTTCAGTCACTCCCAGGAGTGTGGATTCTGTTGAATAGCCAGCTCTGAGCCCGGATTGCGACGGGTCCAAAAGATTGTTGATATTAACAAATCCCGATAATTGGTTGTTCACATGCTTTTCCATAATTTTGGAAAAGGCTGGTAGGAGTGAAACAGGGCGAAAGTTTGAGAAAACCTCTGGGTCTCCATTAGCTTTCTTTAGTAAAGGTCAGGGCTTAATTTGAGCCGGAGCTTGCCGGTGCTTAGCACCGGCACCTAATTATGGGGGCCGGGTCTATAGTCACGGCGGCCGGGGCATTAAGTGCACCTGTCCTGCCTTAGCAATTGATTTATGAAAGTCGATGTGACTCGTGCGTGGCACTGGCACGCTGCTGCTGTGGTGCCATAAGGGTTGTTGACTGACTCGATGCATGCAGTTAGTAAATTGTAAAAACAGTACTTACTGCTGTCACTGATGTGAGACTGTGACTGACACGGACTCCCAGTGATTCGATTCTCAATTTCCTCCTTAGTCACGAGTCCTACCTTACTCTCCAGTCTCTCTTCAAGACTTCCCGGCCGCCGATCAGGCCGCCAGGGCCCCAGTGGGCGGGACACTAGTTAAGGTTGTTGTTGCAGGGCAGGGCTTTGCTGTGGGGGTTGGAGCTGTGCGCGGCAGAGGCAGCGACGCGTGCGCAGATAATGCATTTGAATGCACGCACATTTTCGCTGCCCGCCCCAGCATACCCGCACCTCTCCTCACCAGCCACCGAGTATCCAGTGATGGTGTACTCAACCAACGTAGTGGGAGTTCTGGACTGCTCAGCAGGTGAGGCAGGGCGAGCGAGGCAGGGCCAGGCAGGGCGAGCGAGGCAGGGCCTGGCAGGCCACAGCAGGCGCCGTTAAGGTGATTACTGGTCAGGTTTTTTTTAAATCATCCTGATTCATTGGTCTACCAGCGTCTGGACAAGATGGCCTGGGGTAGGCTGGCGGCCGAATAATCATGATTTAAATAAATTAAGCTGCGCAGGTGAGGCAGGGCAGGGCCTGGGGGCCACAGGCGCAGGATCACTGTTTTGTTTTTTTTAATCATAATTGTTGATTGGTGACTGGTTATGGTTATCATGATGGCCTGGGATAGGCAGCGTAGTTGTAATCCGGCAGCCATAAAAAAATAGTGAAGTTGCACAGTTGAGGCCTACGTGCACATCACTGGTTGTTTTTTATCCCCTGGTTTGATCGACATCAACGATCATGTTTTGTTGCCAGCAGTGCACTGCAGTGGGCAGTAGTGGCTATTTGCTGTGCAGTTGCGGGCTGGACTGCCTGGACAGATCCGTACTATACAGCCACAGGATGGATGATTCAGTTTCGTTTTCAGGGCAGGGCACGCTCATAAAATCAGTCGGGGTTGGGGCTGTGGGCGGCAAGCAGCGTGCGCACATTTTTTCACATTGCGGGAAAACCTTGCTATACAGCACTGGAATAGCTAATATGTCGAATGACCTAAGCTAAATTGAATAAATGTGAACCTTGATATACTGGAAACATTCATATACTCCCTTGCCTGAGCCCAAATGCTGTCCGATAGTTTTGTACCCATATCCTTGTTGTCCCAATTAATGCTGACCTCTTCCATGTCTACGCTTGCTGTAGGTTGTCGGTATTTTCATTCCAAGTATTAGCAGCCACGTTCACTACTTTCCTAAATGTCAAAAACTGCTCAGTGACGTGATCTTTTTATTCCGTCCTCACTCAGTAACTAGATAACAAATGCTGCTGAAATTACACACTTTAGCAATACATCTCCTCAAACAGTAATTGTAGTTGGAAAGCTGCGCTATTTCTTTCAGCATACAGATGTCTTCCTAACGTAAATAAGGTTTTATTTTTCCTCTCAACAAACTAATGTGGAAAAGACCGTTTGATTGCAGCCTGGTTTTGTCCTTGACAATTCCAAAGGTGATGTGATGTGACAGTGTGGAGGCACAAACGTTATATTGTAGGTGAATTTCAATGTGTGTTTAACTTGATAATTGTGACCACATTCCACCAAATTTTGTTTAAGGGTTTTTCTTCCAACATAGTTACCGATCTCAGTGGCTATAGTTAATGTGAACTTTTTTCTGTAAGCTTGTGGGTGTTTTTAGGATATACCGTACAAAATCATCGGGAGGAAGGAGCACGCAGCACTAGGTGAAACCCTCGAGGGACGCACCTTGGAATATTCATGACGACCGGGGTTCCTGTGCCCTTCCTCCATGGGGCCCAGATAAACCACATTTAAGGTACCTATCTGTATTGTGAGGGATGACAAAGGCCATCCCTGATTTATAGTTACACTGACAGGACGGGACACGGGATAAATTCGTGGCATACACTATTGACTACTACCACAGACTCTTTTGAGCCAAGCGGCAGAAACATGTTGAAGGTTTGAGTGGTAATTGGGTATTGGTTCCCCTAGTCTCCACACTGGTTTGTGATATCTCACTTAAGTTAAAAGGTGGTTTGCATCACAATGGTTTTTAGTGTAGTCATATCACAGGTTCAAGAGTTTGGTAGAAGTGCTTCCTGTACTATTAAAGTGTAGGCCTGGTCTTCATCAAATGGGGTTTTTGAAGAGCAAGGGTAGTCCTATGATAAAGCATAACACCTGATGGTGTATGAATACATACCGTCACATTTTTGTGTGTCCAGAGACAGGCTTGGGGAGGACAATCACTTATAAAAAGAACAAGTAAACAAATTCTTGCGTGGCTTTACTTGTGTTTAACATTTGTGATTGGCGGCCAGCGCGCCCTAGGGACATGATTGCCTCTGTTTCCCTACTGTGGAGAATTTCCAAGATTTTTATAGTTTGATATCTTACAAACTACCATTATTTCCTAGAATCCCTACCCGCTATACAAGCTAGAAACACATTATTTGGCTCTGTACCCAGTGGTCTTGGCTCAGAACCCTTAGGGCACAGTGGTCGGGATGCAGATTATTCCTTGGGTGCAGGGTGTGACCTGTGTTTATGCCCTGGTTTCTTCACCTTGGTGCACACTGCCTCAGCTGGGCTATGACAAATAGGGACTGGGTGCAGAGCATCTCCAAAGGCTGTGCCATCTTAACCCATTTCCTTAGAATTCCTTTCACAAAAAACAGTGGTTTCAACGCAAATAATTCACTTGTATGGGGTCTTTTCCATAAAACCTCAGGAACTGTATATTTTATTTTACTTCTTGATTACAAGCAACAGCAATCCTACAAATAGTTTAACATGTTTGAATATACCCTGTTGGAAGATTAGCCATCTCCAGGATACAATTAAAAAATGATTTGTTCCTCCAGTTTCTACCATAGTGAATGGCATAAGCTCTGCCCTTAGAGGCCTTCTTCAGGTTATTCTTCTGCCCGTCAAGAGAGGGAATCTCTACACATCAGTTTTCATAAATGGTCTTTCCAGATCTATTTAAACTGAACTTGGTTACTGTCTAGTCCCTGAAGGAGTTTTCTGGTGCATTTCTCTTTCGAAACATTGCGATGCTTTATGGTTTTATCCTCTGAAGGAGTTTACTTCTGTCAGGAGCCACTAAAATGTTTCTTTTTTTGGTCGGAGCCTCTGTCTTGTTTGCTAAAGACATCTTGGGGACATTCAGAAAGCTGACCTAGGAATGCATTCCACCCTTTGCATACCACTGGCTTTGTGACTTCTAACGTACAATGTGCTGGCTTTATTTGCTTTAGGCTGTTCAGCTTGAGTTAATCCCTCTCAGTGCCCAAACATTGTGTACTGCATTCTTCCACAAACTCTTTCTGTAAAGAGACCTTTAAATCTTGTTCTTATCTTGCCACATTTTCTATGCTTCTAAGAAGAGGCCAAATGTCAAGCTCTCTTTTCCAAGAAGCTTGGTGTTTACATTTCTTCCTCCACTGCAATGTGAGAGAATTGTTGTAACAATCCTGCTGAGTATCCATATAAGAGGAGAGGTCATGATGGCCTGGGGTAGGCCGGCGGCCAGATGATCATGATTTAAAAAATAAATAAAGCTGCGCAGGTGAGGCAGGGCAGGCTAATATAGTAAGTGGGTGGAGCCAGTGGAGGAAGTGGGTGGAGCCAGAGAAAAGTAGGTGTGGCCTCCGACAAACATTTGAGCACCTGCACTTCATATTTTACAAATTAAGCACTGGTAAAGGTAGGACCATGGCATGTTTCCAGATGTCCAGTACCACTGCTTCCTCCAACGAGGCATTGAGAAGTACCCTGAATTTATTTAAAATGCGTGGGTCTAGTTGTTTTAGGATATGGTCCGGGATGGGATCATTTGGAGATCCTGACCTAATGCGTTTTAAAATCTCCGGTAAAAGATGTGGGATC
>NW_028254490.1:0-26377 GCF_964263255.1 Lissotriton vulgaris
ATGGGGGGGGTGTTATCTCTTTTGTCGAAAATCAGCCGTTTTTGCTCGAACATTAAATGCCTCCAAATGGTATTTAATTAACTTCCCGGGGTGAAGAAACCCTTTTTGAGAACTCAGAGTGAGTAAATTGGCCATTTTCATGCACTTTTAACCATTCCATAAATCTTGTGTTTTGGGCCCCTGGAAGCATGAAAATCACTTTAAACATGCTAATTTTAGCTCTAACACTGATGATCCACCTACAATGTGAACTGACGTTCAAAAATAAAACATTTGAAAACGGACCATTTTCCACATTTCTGAAGCATGACGTAATGGGGGGATGTTATCTCTTTTGTCGAAAATCAGCCGTTTTTGCTCGAACATTAAATGCCTCCAAATGGTATTTAATTAACTTCCCGAGCCCCTGGAAGCATGAAAATCACTTTAAACATGCTAATTTTAGCTCTAACACTGATGATCCACCTACAAATGTGAACTGACGTTCAAAAATAAAACATTTGAAAACGGACCATTTTCCACATTTCTGAAGCATGACGTAATGGGGGGGTGTTATCTCTTTTGTCGAAAATCAGCCGTTTTTGCTCGAACATTAAATGCCTCCAAATGGTATTTAATTAACTTCCCGAGCCCCTGGAAGCATGAAAATCACTTTAAACATGCTAATTTTAGCTCTAACACTGATGATCCACCTACAAATGTGAACTGACGTTCAAAAATAAAACATTTGAAAACGGACCATTTTCCACATTTCTGAAGCATGACGTAATGGGGGGGTGTTATCTCTTTTGTCGAAAATCAGCCGTTTTTGCTCGAACATTAAATGCCTCCAAATGGTATTTAATTAACTTCCCGAGCCCCTGGAAGCATGAAAATCACTTTAAACATGCTAATTTTAGCTCTAACACTGATGATCCACCTACAAATGTGAACTGACGTTCAAAAATAAAACATTTGAAAACGGACCATTTTCCACATTTCTGAAGCATGACGTAATGGGGGGGTGTTATCTCTTTTGTCGAAAATCAGCCGTTTTTGCTCGAACATTAAATGCCTCCAAATGGTATTTAATTAACTTCCCGGGGTGAAGAAACCCTTTTTGAGAACTCAGAGTGAGTAAATTGGCCATTTTCATGCACTTTTAACCATTCCATAAATCTTGTGTTTTGGGCCCCTGGAAGCATGAAAATCACTTTAAACATGCTAATTTTAGCTCTAACACTGATGATCCACCTACAAATGTGAACTGACGTTCAAAAATAAAACATTTGAAAACGGACCATTTTCCACATTTCTGAAGCATGACGTAATGGGGGGGTGTTATCTCTTTTGTCGAAAATCAGCCGTTTTTGCTCGAACATTAAATGCCTCCAAATGGTATTTAATTAACTTCCCGGGGTGAAGAAACCCTTTTTGAGAACTCAGAGTGAGTAAATTGGCCATTTTCATGCACTTTTAACCATTCCATAAATCTTGTGTTTTGTGCCCCTGGAAGCATGAAAATCACTTTAAACATGCTAATTTTAGCTCTAACACTGATGATCCACCTACAAATGTGAACTGACGTTCAAAAATAAAACATTTGAAAACGGACCATTTTCCACATTTCTGAAGCATGACGTAATGGGGGGGTGTTATCTCTTTTGTCGAAAATCAGCCGTTTTTGCTCGAACATTAAATGCCTCCAAATGGTATTTAATTAACTTCCCGAGCCCCTGGAAGCATGAAAATCACTTTAAACATGCTAATTTTAGCTCTAACACTGATGATCCACCTACAAATGTGAACTGACGTTCAAAAATAAAACATTTGAAAACGGACCATTTTCCACATTTCTGAAGCATGACGTAATGGGGGGGGTGTTATCTCTTTCGTCGAAAATCAGCCGTTTTTGCTCGAACATTAAATGCCTCCAAATGGTATTTAATTAACTTCCCGAGCCCCTGGAAGCATGAAAATCACTTTAAACATGCTAATTTTAGCTCTAACACTGATGATCCACCTACAAATGTGAACTGACGTTCAAAAATAAAACATTTGAAAACGGACCATTTTCCACATTTCTGAAGCATGACGTAATGGGGGGGTGTTATCTCTTTTGTCGAAAATCAGCCGTTTTTGCTCGAACATTAAATGCCTCCAAATGGTATTTAATTAACTTCCCGAGCCCCTGGAAGCATGAAAATCACTTTAAACATGCTAATTTTAGCTCTAACACTGATGATCCACCTACAAATGTGAACTGACGTTCAAAAATAAAACATTTGAAAACGGACCATTTTCCACATTTCTGAAGCATGACGTAATGGGGGGGTGTTATCTCTTTTGTCGAAAATCAGCCGTTTTTGCTCGAACATTAAATGCCTCCAAATGGTATTTAATTAACTTCCCGAGCCCCTGGAAGCATGAAAATCACTTTAAACATGCTAATTTTAGCTCTAACACTGATGATCCACCTACAAATGTGAACTGACGTTCAAAAATAAAACATTTGAAAACGGACCATTTTCCACATTTCTGAAGCATGACGTAATGGGGGGGTGTTATCTCTTTTGTCGAAAATCAGCCGTTTTTGCTCGAACATTAAATGCCTCCAAATGGTATTTAATTAACTTCCCGGGGTGAAGAAACCCTTTTTGAGAACTCAGAGTGAGTAAATTGGCCATTTTCATGCACTTTTAACCATTCCATAAATCTTGTGTTTTGGGCCCCTGGAAGCATGAAAATCACTTTAAACATGCTAATTTTAGCTCTAACACTGATGATCCACCTACAAATGTGAACTGACGTTCAAAAATAAAACATTTGAAAACGGACCATTTTCCACATTTCTGAAGCATGACGTAATGGGGGGGTGTTATCTCTTTTGTCGAAAATCAGCCGTTTTTGCTCGAACATTAAAAGCCTCCAAATGGTATTTAATTAACTTCCCGGGGTGAAGAAACCCTTTTTGAGAACTCAGAGTGAGTAAATTGGCCATTTTCATGCACTTTTAACCATTCCATAAATCTTGTGTTTTGGGCCCCTGGAAGCATGAAAATCACTTTAAACATGCTAATTTTAGCTCTAACACTGATGATCCACCTACAAATGTGAACTGACGTTCAAAAATAAAACATTTGAAAACGGACCATTTTCCACATTTCTGAAGCATGACGTAATGGGGGGGTGTTATCTCTTTTGTCGAAAATCAGCCGTTTTTGCTCGAACATTAAATGCCTCCAAATGGTATTTAATTAACTTCCCGGGGTGAAGAAACCCTTTTTGAGAACTCAGAGTGAGTAAATTGGCCATTTTCATGCACTTTTAACCATTCCATAAATCTTGTGTTTTGGGCCCCTGGAAGCATGAAAATCACTTTAAACATGCTAATTTTAGCTCTAACACTGATGATCCACCTACAAATGTGAACTGACGTTCAAAAATAAAACATTTGAAAACGGACCATTTTCCACATTTCTGAAGCATGACGTAATGGGGGGGTGTTATCTCTTTTGTCGAAAATCAGCCGTTTTTGCTCGAACATTAAATGCCTCCAAATGGTATTTAATTAACTTCCCGAGCCCCTGGAAGCATGAAAATCACTTTAAACATGCTAATTTTAGCTCTAACACTGATGATCCACCTACAAATGTGAACTGACGTTCAAAAATAAAACATTTGAAAACGGACCATTTTCCACATTTCTGAAGCATGACGTAATGGGGGGGTGTTATCTCTTTTGTCGAAAATCAGCCGTTTTTGCTCGAACATTAAATGCCTCCAAATGGTATTTAATTAACTTCCCGAGCCCCTGGAAGCATGAAAATCACTTTAAACATGCTAATTTTAGCTCTAACACTGATGATCCACCTACAAATGTGAACTGACGTTCAAAAATAAAACATTTGAAAACGGACCATTTTCCACATTTCTGAAGCATGACGTAATGGGGGGGTGTTATCTCTTTTGTCGAAAATCAGCCGTTTTTGCTCGAACATTAAATGCCTCCAAATGGTATTTAATTAACTTCCCGGGGTGAAGAAACCCTTTTTGAGAACTCAGAGTGAGTAAATTGGCCATTTTCATGCACTTTTAACCATTCCATAAATCTTGTGTTTTGGGCCCCTGGAAGCATGAAAATCACTTTAAACATGCTAATTTTAGCTCTAACACTGATGATCCACCTACAAATGTGAACTGACGTTCAAAAATAAAACATTTGAAAACGGACCATTTTCCACATTTCTGAAGCATGACGTAATGGGGGGGTGTTATCTCTTTTGTCGAAAATCAGCCGTTTTTGCTCGAACATTAAATGCCTCCAAATGGTATTTAATTAACTTCCCGGGGTGAAGAAACCCTTTTTGAGAACTCAGAGTGAGTAAATTGGCCATTTTCATGCACTTTTAACCATTCCATAAATCTTGTGTTTTGGGCCCCTGGAAGCATGAAAATCACTTTAAACATGCTAATTTTAGCTCTAACACTGATGATCCACCTACAAATGTGAACTGACGTTCAAAAATAAAACATTTGAAAACGGACCATTTTCCACATTTCTGAAGCATGACGTAATGGGGGGGGTGTTATCTCTTTTGTCGAAAATCAGCCGTTTTTGCTCGAACATTAAATGCCTCCAAATGGTATTTAATTAACTTCCCGAGCCCCTGGAAGCATGAAAATCACTTTAAACATGCTAATTTTAGCTCTAACACTGATGATCCACCTACAAATGTGAACTGACGTTCAAAAATAAAACATTTGAAAACGGACCATTTTCCACATTTCTGAAGCATGACGTAATGGGGGGGTGTTATCTCTTTTGTCGAAAATCAGCCGTTTTTGCTCGAACATTAAATGCCTCCAAATGGTATTTAATTAACTTCCCGAGCCCCTGGAAGCATGAAAATCACTTTAAACATGCTAATTTTAGCTCTAACACTGATGATCCACCTACAAATGTGAACTGACGTTCAAAAATAAAACATTTGAAAACGGACCATTTTCCACATTTCTGAAGCATGACGTAATGGGGGGGTGTTATCTCTTTTGTCGAAAATCAGCCGTTTTTGCTCGAACATTAAATGCCTCCAAATGGTATTTAATTAACTTCCCGAGCCCCTGGAAGCATGAAAATCACTTTAAACATGCTAATTTTAGCTCTAACACTGATGATCCACCTACAAATGTGAACTGACGTTCAAAAATAAAACATTTGAAAACGGACCATTTTCCACATTTCTGAAGCATGACGTAATGGGGGGGTGTTATCTCTTTTGTCGAAAATCAGCCGTTTTTGCTCGAACATTAAATGCCTCCAAATGGTATTTAATTAACTTCCCGGGGTGAAGAAACCCTTTTTGAGAACTCAGAGTGAGTAAATTGGCCATTTTCATGCACTTTTAACCATTCCATAAATCTTGTGTTTTGGGCCCCTGGAAGCATGAAAATCACTTTAAACATGCTAATTTTAGCTCTAACACTGATGATCCACCTACAAATGTGAACTGACGTTCAAAAATAAAACATTTGAAAACGGACCATTTTCCACATTTCTGAAGCATGACGTAATGGGGGGGTGTTATCTCTTTTGTCGAAAATCAGCCGTTTTTGCTCGAACATTAAATGCCTCCAAATGGTATTTAATTAACTTCCCGGGGTGAAGAAACCCTTTTTGAGAACTCAGAGTGAGTAAATTGGCCATTTTCATGCACTTTTAACCATTCCATAAATCTTGTGTTTTGGGCCCCTGGAAGCATGAAAATCACTTTAAACATGCTAATTTTAGCTCTAACACTGATGATCCACCTACAAATGTGAACTGACGTTCAAAAATAAAACATTTGAAAACGGACCATTTTCCACATTTCTGAAGCATGACGTAATGGGGGGGTGTTATCTCTTTTGTCGAAAATCAGCCGTTTTTGCTCGAACATTAAATGCCTCCAAATGGTATTTAATTAACTTCCCGGGGTGAAGAAACCCTTTTTGAGAACTCAGAGTGAGTAAATTGGCCATTTTCATGCACTTTTAACCATTCCATAAATCTTGTGTTTTGGGCCCCTGGAAGCATGAAAATCACTTTAAACATGCTAATTTTAGCTCTAACACTGATGATCCACCTACAAATGTGAACTGACGTTCAAAAATAAAACATTTGAAAACGGACCATTTTCCACATTTCTGAAGCATGACGTAATGGGGGGGTGTTATCTCTTTTGTCGAAAATCAGCCGTTTTTGCTCGAACATTAAATGCCTCCAAATGGTATTTAATTAACTTCCCGAGCCCCTGGAAGCATGAAAATCACTTTAAACATGCTAATTTTAGCTCTAACACTGATGATCCACCTACAAATGTGAACTGACGTTCAAAAATAAAACATTTGAAAACGGACCATTTTCCACATTTCTGAAGCATGACGTAATGGGGGGGTGTTATCTCTTTTGTCGAAAATCAGCCGTTTTTGCTCGAACATTAAATGCCTCCAAATGGTATTTAATTAACTTCCCGGGGTGAAGAAACCCTTTTTGAGAACTCAGAGTGAGTAAATTGGCCATTTTCATGCACTTTTAACCATTCCATAAATCTTGTGTTTTGGGCCCCTGGAAGCATGAAAATCACTTTAAACATGCTAATTTTAGCTCTAACACTGATGATCCACCTACAAATGTGAACTGACGTTCAAAAATAAAACATTTGAAAACGGACCATTTTCCACATTTCTGAAGCATGACGTAAAGGGGGGGTGTTATCTCTTTTGTCGAAAATCAGCCGTTTTTGCTCGAACATTAAATGCCTCCAAATGGTATTTAATTAACTTCCCGGGGTGAAGAAACCCTTTTTGAGAACTCAGAGTGAGTAAATTGGCCATTTTCATGCACTTTTAACCATTCCATAAATCTTGTGTTTTGGGCCCCTGGAAGCATGAAAATCACTTTAAACATGCTAATTTTAGCTCTAACACTGATGATCCACCTACAAATGTGAACTGACGTTCAAAAATAAAACATTTGAAAACGGACCATTTTCCACATTTCTGAAGCATGACGTAATGGGGGGGTGTTATCTCTTCTGTCGAAAATCAGCCGTTTTTGCTCGAACATTAAATGCCTCCAAATGGTATTTAATTAACTTCCCGAGCCCCTGGAAGCATGAAAATCACTTTAAACATGCTAATTTTAGCTCTAACACTGATGATCCACCTACAAATGTGAACTGACGTTCAAAAATAAAACATTTGAAAACGGACCATTTTCCACATTTCTGAAGCATGACGTAATGGGGGGGTGTTATCTCTTTTGTCGAAAATCAGCCGTTTTTGCTCAAACATTAAATGCCTCCAAATGGTATTTAATTAACTTCCCGGGGTGAAGAAACCCTTTTTGAGAACTCAGAGTGAGTAAATTGGCCATTTTCATGCACTTTTAACCATTCCATAAATCTTGTGTTTTGGGCCCCTGGAAGCATGAAAATCACTTTAAACATGCTAATTTTAGCTCTAACACTGATGATCCACCTACAAATGTGAACTGACGTTCAAAAATAAAACATTTGAAAACGGACCATTTTCCACATTTCTGAAGCATGACGTAATGGGGGGGTGTTATCTCTTTTGTCGAAAATCAGCCGTTTTTGCTCGAACATTAAAAGCCTCCAAATGGTATTTAATTAACTTCCCGGGGTGAAGAAACCCTTTTTGAGAACTCAGAGTGAGTAAATTGGCCATTTTCATGCACTTTTAACCATTCCATAAATCTTGTGTTTTGGGCCCCTGGAAGCATGAAAATCACTTTAAACATGCTAATTTTAGCTCTAACACTGATGATCCACCTACAAATGTGAACTGACGTTCAAAAATAAAACATTTGAAAACGGACCATTTTCCACATTTCTGAAGCATGACGTAATGGGGGGGTGTTATCTCTTTTGTCGAAAATCAGCCGTTTTTGCTCGAACATTAAATGCCTCCAAATGGTATTTAATTAACTTCCCGGGGTGAAGAAACCCTTTTTGAGAACTCAGAGTGAGTAAATTGGCCATTTTCATGCACTTTTAACCATTCCATAAATCTTGTGTTTTGGGCCCCTGGAAGCATGAAAATCACTTTAAACATGCTAATTTTAGCTCTAACACTGATGATCCACCTACAAATGTGAACTGACGTTCAAAAATAAAACATTTGAAAACGGACCATTTTCCACATTTCTGAAGCATGACGTAATGGGGGGGTGTTATCTCTTTTGTCGAAAATCAGCCGTTTTTGCTCGAACATTAAATGCCTCCAAATGGTATTTAATTAACTTCCCGAGCCCCTGGAAGCATGAAAATCACTTTAAACATGCTAATTTTAGCTCTAACACTGATGATCCACCTACAAATGTGAACTGACGTTCAAAAATAAAACATTTGAAAACGGACCATTTTCCACATTTCTGAAGCATGACGTAATGGGGGGGTGTTATCTCTTTTGTCGAAAATCAGCCGTTTTTGCTCGAACATTAAATGCCTCCAAATGGTATTTAATTAACTTCCCGAGCCCCTGGAAGCATGAAAATCACTTTAAACATGCTAATTTTAGCTCTAACACTGATGATCCACCTACAAATGTGAACTGACGTTCAAAAATAAAACATTTGAAAACGGACCATTTTCCACATTTCTGAAGCATGACGTAATGGGGGGGTGTTATCTCTTTTGTCGAAAATCAGCCGTTTTTGCTCGAACATTAAATGCCTCCAAATGGTATTTAATTAACTTCCCGAGCCCCTGGAAGCATGAAAATCACTTTAAACATGCTAATTTTAGCTCTAACACTGATGATCCACCTACAAATGTGAACTGACGTTCAAAAATAAAACATTTGAAAACGGACCATTTTCCACATTTCTGAAGCATGACGTAATGGGGGGGTGTTATCTCTTTTGTCGAAAATCAGCCGTTTTTGCTCGAACATTAAATGCCTCCAAATGGTATTTAATTAACTTCCCGGGGTGAAGAAACCCTTTTTGAGAACTCAGAGTGAGTAAATTGGCCATTTTCATGCACTTTTAACCATTCCATAAATCTTGTGTTTTGGGCCCCTGGAAGCATGAAAATCACTTTAAACATGCTAATTTTAGCTCTAACACTGATGATCCACCTACAAATGTGAACTGACGTTCAAAAATAAAACATTTGAAAACGGACCATTTTCCACATTTCTGAAGCATGACGTAATGGGGGGGTGTTATCTCTTTTGTCGAAAATCAGCCGTTTTTGCTCGAACATTAAATGCCTCCAAATGGTATTTAATTAACTTCCCGGGGTGAAGAAACCCTTTTTGAGAACTCAGAGTGAGTAAATTGGCCATTTTCATGCACTTTTAACCATTCCATAAATCTTGTGTTTTGGGCCCCTGGAAGCATGAAAATCACTTTAAACATGCTAATTTTAGCTCTAACACTGATGATCCACCTACAAATGTGAACTGACGTTCAAAAATAAAACATTTGAAAACGGACCATTTTCCACATTTCTGAAGCATGACGTAATGGGGGGGTGTTATCTCTTTTGTCGAAAATCAGCCGTTTTTGCTCGAACATTAAATGCCTCCAAATGGTATTTAATTAACTTCCCGAGCCCCTGGAAGCATGAAAATCACTTTAAACATGCTAATTTTAGCTCTAACACTGATGATCCACCTACAAATGTGAACTGACGTTCAAAAATAAAACATTTGAAAACGGACCATTTTCCACATTTCTGAAGCATGACGTAATGGGGGGGTGTTATCTCTTTTGTCGAAAATCAGCCGTTTTTGCTCGAACATTAAATGCCTCCAAATGGTATTTAATTAACTTCCCGAGCCCCTGGAAGCATGAAAATCACTTTAAACATGCTAATTTTAGCTCTAACACTGATGATCCACCTACAAATGTGAACTGACGTTCAAAAATAAAACATTTGAAAACGGACCATTTTCCACATTTCTGAAGCATGACGTAATGGGGGGGTGTTATCTCTTTTGTCGAAAATCAGCCGTTTTTGCTCGAACATTAAATGCCTCCAAATGGTATTTAATTAACTTCCCGGGGTGAAGAAACCCTTTTTGAGAACTCAGAGTGAGTAAATTGGCCATTTTCATGCACTTTTAACCATTCCATAAATCTTGTGTTTTGGGCCCCTGGAAGCATGAAAATCACTTTAAACATGCTAATTTTAGCTCTAACACTGATGATCCACCTACAAATGTGAACTGACGTTCAAAAATAAAACATTTGAAAACGGACCATTTTCCACATTTCTGAAGCATGACGTAATGGGGGGGGGTGTTATCTCTTTTGTCGAAAATCAGCCGTTTTTGCTCGAACATTAAATGCCTCCAAATGGTATTTAATTAACTTCCCGAGCCCCTGGAAGCATGAAAATCACTTTAAACATGCTAATTTTAGCTCTAACACTGATGATCCACCTACAAATGTGAACTGACGTTCAAAAATAAAACATTTGAAAACGGACCATTTTCCACATTTCTGAAGCATGACGTAATGGGGGGGTGTTATCTCTTTTGTCGAAAATCAGCCGTTTTTGCTCAAACATTAAATGCCTCCAAATGGTATTTAATTAACTTCCCGAGCCCCTGGAAGCATGAAAATCACTTTAAACATGCTAATTTTAGCTCTAACACTGATGATCCACCTACAAATGTGAACTGACGTTCAAAAATAAAACATTTGAAAACGGACCATTTTCCACATTTCTGAAGCATGACGTAATGGGGGGGTGTTATCTCTTTTGTCGAAAATCAGCCGTTTTTGCTCGAACATTAAATGCCTCCAAATGGTATTTAATTAACTTCCCGGGGTGAAGAAACCCTTTTTGAGAACTCAGAGTGAGTAAATTGGCCATTTTCATGCACTTTTAACCATTCCATAAATCTTGTGTTTTGGGCCCCTGGAAGCATGAAAATCACTTTAAACATGCTAATTTTAGCTCTAACACTGATGATCCACCTACAAATGTGAACTGACGTTCAAAAATAAAACATTTGAAAACGGACCATTTTCCACATTTCTGAAGCATGACGTAATGGGGGGGTGTTATCTCTTTTGTCGAAAATCAGCCGTTTTTGCTCGAACATTAAATGCCTCCAAATGGTATTTAATTAACTTCCCGAGCCCCTGGAAGCATGAAAATCACTTTAAACATGCTAATTTTAGCTCTAACACTGATGATCCACCTACAAATGTGAACTGACGTTCAAAAATAAAACATTTGAAAACGGACCATTTTCCACATTTCTGAAGCATGACGTAATGGGGGGGTGTTATCTCTTTTGTCGAAAATCAGCCGTTTTTGCTCGAACATTAAATGCCTCCAAATGGTATTTAATTAACTTCCCGAGCCCCTGGAAGCATGAAAATCACTTTAAACATGCTAATTTTAGCTCTAACACTGATGATCCACCTACAAATGTGAACTGACGTTCAAAAATAAAACATTTGAAAACGGACCATTTTCCACATTTCTGAAGCATGACGTAATGGGGGGGTGTTATCTCTTTTGTCGAAAATCAGCCGTTTTTGCTCGAACATTAAATGCCTCCAAATGGTATTTAATTAACTTCCCGAGCCCCTGGAAGCATGAAAATCACTTTAAACATGCTAATTTTAGCTCTAACACTGATGATCCACCTACAAATGTGAACTGACGTTCAAAAATAAAACATTTGAAAACGGACCATTTTCCACATTTCTGAAGCATGACGTAATGGGGGGGTGTTATCTCTTTTGTCGAAAATCAGCCGTTTTTGCTCGAACATTAAATGCCTCCAAATGGTATTTAATTAACTTCCCGAGCCCCTGGAAGCATGAAAATCACTTTAAACATGCTAATTTTAGCTCTAACACTGATGATCCACCTACAAATGTGAACTGACGTTCAAAAATAAAACATTTGAAAACGGACCATTTTCCACATTTCTGAAGCATGACGTAATGGGGGGGTGTTATCTCTTTTGTCGAAAATCAGCCGTTTTTGCTCGAACATTAAATGCCTCCAAATGGTATTTAATTAACTTCCCGGGGTGAAGAAACCCTTTTTGAGAACTCAGAGTGAGTAAATTGGCCATTTTCATGCACTTTTAACCATTCCATAAATCTTGTGTTTTGGGCCCCTGGAAGCATGAAAATCACTTTAAACATGCTAATTTTAGCTCTAACACTGATGATCCACCTACAAATGTGAACTGACGTTCAAAAATAAAACATTTGAAAACGGACCATTTTCCACATTTCTGAAGCATGACGTAATGGGGGGGTGTTATCTCTTTTGTCGAAAATCAGCCGTTTTTGCTCGAACATTAAATGCCTCCAAATGGTATTTAATTAACTTCCCGAGCCCCTGGAAGCATGAAAATCACTTTAAACATGCTAATTTTAGCTCTAACACTGATGATCCACCTACAAATGTGAACTGACGTTCAAAAATAAAACATTTGAAAACGGACCATTTTCCACATTTCTGAAGCATGACGTAATGGGGGGGTGTTATCTCTTTTGTCGAAAATCAGCCGTTTTTGCTCGAACATTAAATGCCTCCAAATGGTATTTAATTAACTTCCCGAGCCCCTGGAAGCATGAAAATCAGTTTAAACATGCTAATTTTAGCTCTAACACTGATGATCCACCTACAAATGTGAACTGACGTTCAAAAATAAAACATTTGAAAACGGACCATTTTCCACATTTCTGAAGCATGACGTAATGGGGGGGTGTTATCTCTTTTGTCGAAAATCAGCCGTTTTTGCTCGAACATTAAATGCCTCCAAATGGTATTTAATTAACTTCCCGGGGTGAAGAAACCCTTTTTGAGAACTCAGAGTGAGTAAATTGGCCATTTTCATGCACTTTTAACCATTCCATAAATCTTGTGTTTTGGGCCCCTGGAAGCATGAAAATCACTTTAAACATGCTAATTTTAGCTCTAACACTGATGATCCACCTACAAATGTGAACTGACGTTCAAAAATAAAACATTTGAAAACGGACCATTTTCCACATTTCTGAAGCATGACGTAATGGGGGGGTGTTATCTCTTTTGTCGAAAATCAGCCGTTTTTGCTCGAACATTAAATGCCTCCAAATGGTATTTAATTAACTTCCCGAGCCCCTGGAAGCATGAAAATCACTTTAAACATGCTAATTTTAGCTCTAACACTGATGATCCACCTACAAATGTGAACTGACGTTCAAAAATAAAACATTTGAAAACGGATCATTTTCCACATTTCTGAAGCATGACGTAATGGGGGGGTGTTATCTCTTTTGTCGAAAATCAGCCGTTTTTGCTCGAACATTAAATGCCTCCAAATGGTATTTAATTAACTTCCCGGGGTGAAGAAACCCTTTTTGAGAACTCAGAGTGAGTAAATTGGCCATTTTCATGCACTTTTAACCATTCCATAAATCTTGTGTTTTGGGCCCCTGGAAGCATGAAAATCACTTTAAACATGCTAATTTTAGCTCTAACACTGATGATCCACCTACAAATGTGAACTGACGTATAAAAATAAAACATTTGAAAACGGACCATTTTCCACATTTCTGAAGCATGACGTAATGGGGGGGTGTTATCTCTTTTGTCGAAAATCAGCCGTTTTTGCTCGAACATTAAATGCCTCCAAATGGTATTTAATTAACTTCCCGGGGTGAAGAAACCCTTTTTGAGAACTCAGAGTGAGTAAATTGGCCAATTTCATGCACTTTTAACCATTCCATAAATCTTGTGTTTTGGGCCCCTGGAAGCATGAAAATCACTTTAAACATGCTAATTTTAGCTCTAACACTGATGATCCACCTACAAATGTGAACTGACGTTCAAAAATAAAACATTTGAAAACGGACCATTTTCCACATTTCTGAAGCATGACGTAATGGGGGGGTGTTATCTCTTTTGTCGAAAATCAGCCGTTTTTGCTCGAACATTAAATGCCTCCAAATGGTATTTAATTAACTTCCCGGGGTGAAGAAACCCTTTTTGAGAACTCAGAGTGAGTAAATTGGCCATTTTCATGCACTTTTAACCATTCCATAAATCTTGTGTTTTGGGCCCCTGGAAGCATGAAAATCACTTTAAACATGCTAATTTTAGCTCTAACACTGATGATCCACCTACAAATGTGAACTGACGTATAAAAATAAAACATTTGAAAACGGACCATTTTCCACATTTCTGAAGCATGACGTAATGGGGGGGTGTTATCTCTTTTGTCGAAAATCAGCCGTTTTTGCTCGAACATTAAATGCCTCCAAATGGTATTTAATTAACTTCCCGAGCCCCTGGAAGCATGAAAATCACTTTAAACATGCTAATTTTAGCTCTAACACTGATGATCCACCTACAAATGTGAACTGACGTTCAAAAATAAAACATTTGAAAACGGACCATTTTCCACATTTCTGAAGCATGACGTAATGGGGGGGTGTTATCTCTTTTGTCGAAAATCAGCCGTTTTTGCTCGAACATTAAATGCCTCCAAATGGTATTTAATTAACTTCCCGAGCCCCTGGAAGCATGAAAATCACTTTAAACATGCTAATTTTAGCTCTAACACTGATGATCCACCTACAAATGTGAACTGACGTTCAAAAATAAAACATTTGAAAATGGACCATTTTCCACATTTCTGAAGCATGACGTAATGGGGGGGTGTTATCTCTTTTGTCGAAAATCAGCCGTTTTTGCTCGAACATTAAATGCCTCCAAATGGTATTTAATTAACTTCCCGGGGTGAAGAAACCCTTTTTGAGAACTCAGAGTGAGTAAATTGGCCATTTTCATGCACTTTTAACCATTCCATAAATCTTGTGTTTTGGGCCCCTGGAAGCATGAAAATCACTTTAAACATGCTAATTTTAGCTCTAACACTGATGATCCACCTACAAATGTGAACTGACGTTCAAAAATAAAACATTTGAAAACGGACCATTTTCCACATTTCTGAAGCATGACGTAATGGGGGGGTGTTATCTCTTTTGTCGAAAATCAGCCGTTTTTGCTCGAACATTAAATGCCTCCAAATGGTATTTAATTAACTTCCCGGGGTGAAGAAACCCTTTTTGAGAACTCAGAGTGAGTAAATTGGCCATTTTCATGCACTTTTAACCATTCCATAAATCTTGTGTTTTGGGCCCCTGGAAGCATGAAAATCACTTTAAACATGCTAATTTTAGCTCTAACACTGATGATCCACCTACAAATGTGAACTGACGTTCAAAAATAAAACATTTGAAAACGGACCATTTTCCACATTTCTGAAGCATGACGTAATGGGGGGGGTGTTATCTCTTTTGTCGAAAATCAGCCGTTTTTGCTCGAACATTAAATGCCTCCAAATGGTATTTAATTAACTTCCCGAGCCCCTGGAAGCATGAAAATCACTTTAAACATGCTAATTTTAGCTCTAACACTGATGATCCACCTACAAATGTGAACTGACGTTCAAAAATAAAACATTTGAAAACGGACCATTTTCCACATTTCTGAAGCATGACGTAATGGGGGGGTGTTATCTCTTTTGTCGAAAATCAGCCGTTTTTGCTCAAACATTAAATGCCTCCAAATGGTATTTAATTAACTTCCCGAGCCCCTGGAAGCATGAAAATCACTTTAAACATGCTAATTTTAGCTCTAACACTGATGATCCACCTACAAATGTGAACTGACGTTCAAAAATAAAACATTTGAAAACGGACCATTTTCCACATTTCTGAAGCATGACGTAATGGGGGGGTGTTATCTCTTTTGTCGAAAATCAGCCGTTTTTGCTCGAACATTAAATGCCTCCAAATGGTATTAAATTAACTTCCCGGGGTGAAGAAACCCTTTTTGAGAACTCAGAGTGAGTAAATTGGCCATTTTCATGCACTTTTAACCATTCCATAAATCTTGTGTTTTGGGCCCCTGGAAGCATGAAAATCACTTTAAACATGCTAATTTTAGCTCTAACACTGATGATCCACCTACAAATGTGAACTGACGTTCAAAAATAAAACATTTGAAAACGGACCATTTTCCACATTTCTGAAGCATGACGTAATGGGGGGGTGTTATCTCTTTTGTCGAAAATCAGCCGTTTTTGCTCGAACATTAAATGCCTCCAAATGGTATTTAATTAACTTCCCGAGCCCCTGGAAGCATGAAAATCACTTTAAACATGCTAATTTTAGCTCTAACACTGATGATCCACCTACAAATGTGAACTGACGTTCAAAAATAAAACATTTGAAAACGGACCATTTTCCACATTTCTGAAGCATGACGTAATGGGGGGGTGTTATCTCTTTTGTCGAAAATCAGCCGTTTTTGCTCGAACATTAAATGCCTCCAAATGGTATTTAATTAACTTCCCGAGCCCCTGGAAGCATGAAAATCACTTTAAACATGCTAATTTTAGCTCTAACACTGATGATCCACCTACAAATGTGAACTGACGTTCAAAAATAAAACATTTGAAAACGGACCATTTTCCACATTTCTGAAGCATGACGTAATGGGGGGGTGTTATCTCTTTTGTCGAAAATCAGCCGTTTTTGCTCGAACATTAAATGCCTCCAAATGGTATTTAATTAACTTCCCGAGCCCCTGGAAGCATGAAAATCACTTTAAACATGCTAATTTTAGCTCTAACACTGATGATCCACCTACAAATGTGAACTGACGTTCAAAAATAAAACATTTGAAAACGGACCATTTTCCACATTTCTGAAGCATGACGTAATGGGGGGGTGTTATCTCTTTTGTCGAAAATCAGCCGTTTTTGCTCGAACATTAAATGCCTCCAAATGGTATTTAATTAACTTCCCGAGCCCCTGGAAGCATGAAAATCACTTTAAACATGCTAATTTTAGCTCTAACACTGATGATCCACCTACAAATGTGAACTGACGTTCAAAAATAAAACATTTGAAAACGGACCATTTTCCACATTTCTGAAGCATGACGTAATGGGGGGGTGTTATCTCTTTTGTCGAAAATCAGCCGTTTTTGCTCGAACATTAAATGCCTCCAAATGGTATTTAATTAACTTCCCGGGGTGAAGAAACCCTTTTTGAGAACTCAGAGTGAGTAAATTGGCCATTTTCATGCACTTTTAACCATTCCATAAATCTTGTGTTTTGGGCCCCTGGAAGCATGAAAATCACTTTAAACATGCTAATTTTAGCTCTAACACTGATGATCCACCTACAAATGTGAACTGACGTTCAAAAATAAAACATTTGAAAACGGACCATTTTCCACATTTCTGAAGCATGACGTAATGGGGGGGTGTTATCTCTTTTGTCGAAAATCAGCCGTTTTTGCTCGAACATTAAATGCCTCCAAATGGTATTTAATTAACTTCCCGAGCCCCTGGAAGCATGAAAATCACTTTAAACATGCTAATTTTAGCTCTAACACTGATGATCCACCTACAAATGTGAACTGACGTTCAAAAATAAAACATTTGAAAACGGACCATTTTCCACATTTCTGAAGCATGACGTAATGGGGGGGTGTTATCTCTTTTGTCGAAAATCAGCCGTTTTTGCTCGAACATTAAATGCCTCCAAATGGTATTTAATTAACTTCCCGAGCCCCTGGAAGCATGAAAATCAGTTTAAACATGCTAATTTTAGCTCTAACACTGATGATCCACCTACAAATGTGAACTGACGTTCAAAAATAAAACATTTGAAAACGGACCATTTTCCACATTTCTGAAGCATGACGTAATGGGGGGGTGTTATCTCTTTTGTCGAAAATCAGCCGTTTTTGCTCGAACATTAAATGCCTCCAAATGGTATTTAATTAACTTCCCGGGGTGAAGAAACCCTTTTTGAGAACTCAGAGTGAGTAAATTGGCCATTTTCATGCACTTTTAACCATTCCATAAATCTTGTGTTTTGGGCCCCTGGAAGCATGAAAATCACTTTAAACATGCTAATTTTAGCTCTAACACTGATGATCCACCTACAAATGTGAACTGACGTTCAAAAATAAAACATTTGAAAACGGACCATTTTCCACATTTCTGAAGCATGACGTAATGGGGGGGTGTTATCTCTTTTGTCGAAAATCAGCCGTTTTTGCTCGAACATTAAATGCCTCCAAATGGTATTTAATTAACTTCCCGAGCCCCTGGAAGCATGAAAATCACTTTAAACATGCTAATTTTAGCTCTAACACTGATGATCCACCTACAAATGTGAACTGACGTTCAAAAATAAAACATTTGAAAACGGATCATTTTCCACATTTCTGAAGCATGACGTAATGGGGGGGTGTTATCTCTTTTGTCGAAAATCAGCCGTTTTTGCTCGAACATTAAATGCCTCCAAATGGTATTTAATTAACTTCCCGGGGTGAAGAAACCCTTTTTGAGAACTCAGAGTGAGTAAATTGGCCATTTTCAAGCACTTTTAACCATTCCATAAATCTTGTGTTTTGGGCCCCTGGAAGCATGAAAATCACTTTAAACATGCTAATTTTAGCTCTAACACTGATGATCCACCTACAAATGTGAACTGACGTATAAAAATAAAACATTTGAAAACGGACCATTTTCCACATTTCTGAAGCATGACGTAATGGGGGGGTGTTATCTCTTTTGTCGAAAATCAGCCGTTTTTGCTCGAACATTAAATGCCTCCAAATGGTATTTAATTAACTTCCCGGGGTGAAGAAACCCTTTTTGAGAACTCAGAGTGAGTAAATTGGCCAATTTCATGCACTTTTAACCATTCCATAAATCTTGTGTTTTGGGCCCCTGGAAGCATGAAAATCACTTTAAACATGCTAATTTTAGCTCTAACACTGATGATCCACCTACAAATGTGAACTGACGTTCAAAAATAAAACATTTGAAAACGGACCATTTTCCACATTTCTGAAGCATGACGTAATGGGGGGGTGTAATCTCTTTTGTCGAAAATCAGCCGTTTTTGCTCGAACATTAAATGCCTCCAAATGGTATTTAATTAACTTCCGGGGGTGAAGAAACCCTTTTTGAGAACTCAGAGTGAGTAAATTGGCCATTTTCATGCACTTTTAACCATTCCATAAATCTTGTGTTTTGGGCCCCTGGAAGCATGAAAATCACTTTAAACATGCTAATTTTAGCTCTAACACTGATGATCCACCTACAAATGTGAACTGACGTTCAAAAATAAAACATTTGAAAACGGACCATTTTCCACATTTCTGAAGCATGACGTAATGGGGGGGTGTTATCTCTTTTGTCGAAAATCAGCCGTTTTTGCTCGAACATTAAATGCCTCCAAATGGTATTTAATTAACTTCCCGGGGTGAAGAAACCCTTTTTGAGTACTCAGAGTGAGTAAATTGGCCATTTTCATGCACTTTTAACCATTCCATAAATCTTGTGTTTTGTGCCCCTGGAAGCATGAAAATCACTTTAAACATGCTAATTTTAGCTCTAACACTGATGATCCACCTACAAATGTGAACTGACGTTCAAAAATAAAACATTTGAAAACGGACCATTTTCCACATTTCTGAAGCATGACGTAATGGGGGGGTGTTATCTCTTTTGTCGAAAATCAGCCGTTTTTGCTCGAACATTAAATGCCTCCAAATGGTATTTAATTAACTTCCCGAGCCCCTGGAAGCATGAAAATCACTTTAAACATGCTAATTTTAGCTCTAACACTGATGATCCACCTACAAATGTGAACTGACGTTCAAAAATAAAACATTTGAAAACGGACCATTTTCCACATTTCTGAAGCATGACGTAATGGGGGGGTGTTATCTCTTTTGTCGAAAATCAGCCGTTTTTGCTCGAACATTAAATGCTCCAAATGGTATTTAATTAACTTCCCGGGGTGAAGAAACCCTTTTTGAGAACTCAGAGTGAGTAAATTGGCCATTTTCATGCACTTTTAACCATTCCATAAATCTTGTGTTTTGGGCCCCTGGAAGCATGAAAATCACTTTAAACATGCTAATTTTAGCTCTAACACTGATGATCCACCTACAAATGTGAACTGACGTTCAAAAATAAAACATTTGAAAACGGACCATTTTCCACATTTCTGAAGCATGACGTAATGGGGGGGTGTTATCTCTTTTGTCGAAAATCAGCCGTTTTTGCTCGAACATTAAATGCCTCCAAATGGTATTTAATTAACTTCCCGGGGTGAAGAAACCCTTTTTGAGAACTCAGAGTGAGTAAATTGGCCATTTTCATGCACTTTTAACCATTCCATAAATCTTGTGTTTTGGGCCCCTGGAAGCATGAAAATCACTTTAAACATGCTAATTTTAGCTCTAACACTGATGATCCACCTACAAATGTGAACTGACGTTCAAAAATAAAACATTTGAAAACGGACCATTTTCCACATTTCTGAAGCATGACGTAATGGGGGGGTGTTATCTCTTTTGTCGAAAATCAGCCGTTTTTGCTCGAACATTAAATGCCTCCAAATGGTATTTAATTAACTTCCCGAGCCCCTGGAAGCATGAAAATCATTTTAAACATGCTAATTTTAGCTCTAACACTGATGATCCACCTACAAATGTGAACTGACGTTCAAAAATAAAACATTTGAAAACGGACCATTTTCCACATTTCTGAAGCATGACGTAATGGGGGGGTGTTATCTCTTTTGTCGAAAATCAGCCGTTTTTGCTCGAACATTAAATGCCTCCAAATGGTATTTAATTAACTTCCCGAGCGCCTGGAAGCATGAAAATCACTTTAAACATGCTAATTTTAGCTCTAACACTGATGATCCACCTACAAATGTGAACTGACGTTCAAAAATAAAACATTTGAAAACGGACCATTTTCCACATTTCTGAAGCATGACGTAATGGGGGGGTGTTATCTCTTTTGTCGAAAATCAGCCGTTTTTGCTCGAACATTAAATGCCTCCAAATGGTATTTAATTAACTTCCCGGGGTGAAGAAACCCTTTTTGAGAACTCAGAGTGAGTAAATTGGCCATTTTCATGCACTTTTAACCATTCCATAAATCTTGTGTTTTGGGCCCCTGGAAGCATGAAAATCACTTTAAACATGCTAATTTTAGCTCTAACACTGATGATCCACCTACAAATGTGAACTGACGTTCAAAAATAAAACATTTGAAAACGGACCATTTTCCTCATTTCTGAAGCATGACGTAATGGGGGGGTGTTATCTCTTTTGTCGAAAATCAGCCGTTTTTGCTCGAACATTAAATGCCTCCAAATGGTATTTAATTAACTTCCCGAGCCCCTGGAAGCATGAAAATCACTTTAAACATGCTAATTTTAGCTCTAACACTGATGATCCACCTACAAATGTGAACTGACGTTCAAAAATAAAACATTTGAAAACGGACCATTTTCCACATTTCTGAAGCATGACGTAATGGGGGGGGTGTTATCTCTTTTGTCGAAAATCAGCCGTTTTTGCTCGAACATTAAATGCCTCCAAATGGTATTTAATTAACTTCCCGAGCCCCTGGAAGCATGAAAATCACTTTAAACATGCTAATTTTAGCTCTAACACTGATGATCCACCTACAAATGTGAACTGACGTTCAAAAATAAAACATTTGAAAACGGACCATTTTCCACATTTCTGAAGCATGACGTAATGGGGGGGTGTTATCTCTTTTGTCGAAAATCAGCCGTTTTTGCTCGAACATTAAGCCTCCAAATGGTATTTAATTAACTTCCCGAGCCCCTGGAAAGCATGAAAATCACTTTAAACATGCTAATTTTAGCTCTAACACTGATGATCCACCTACAAATGTGAACTGACGTTCAAAAATAAAACATTTGAAAACGGACCATTTTCCACATTTCTGAAGCATGACGTAATGGGGGGGGTGTTATCTCTTTTGTCGAAAATCAGCCGTTTTTGCTCGAACATTAAATGCCTCCAAATGGTATTTAATTAACTTCCCGAGCCCCTGGAAGCATGAAAATCACTTTAAACATGCTAATTTTAGCTCTAACACTGATGATCCACCTACAAATGTGAACTGACGTTCAAAAATAAAAACATTTGAAAACGGACCATTTTCCACATTTCTGAAGCATGACGTAATGGGGGGGTGTTATCTCTTTTGTCGAAAATCAGCCGTTTTTGCTCGAACATTAAATGCCTCCAAATGGTATTTAATTAACTTCCCGGGGTGAAGAAACCCTTTTTGAGAACTCAGAGTGAGTAAATTGGCCATTTTCATGCACTTTTAACCATTCCATAAATCTTGTGTTTTGGGCCCCTGGAAGCATGAAAATCACTTTAAACATGCTAATTTTAGCTCTAACACTGATGATCCACCTACAAATGTGAACTGACGTTCAAAAATAAAACATTTGAAACGGACCATTTTCCACATTTCTGAAGCATGACGTAATGGGGGGGTGTTATCTCTTTTGTCGAAAATCAGCCGTTTTTGCTCGAACATTAAATGCCTCCAAATGGTATTTAATTAACTTCCCGGGGTGAAGAAACCCTTTTTGAGAACTCAGAGTGAGTAAATTGGCCATTTTCATGCACTTTTAACCATTCCATAAATCTTGTGTTTTGGCCCCTGGAAGCATGAAAATCACTTTAAACATGCTAATTTTAGCTCTAACACTGATGATCCACCTACAAATGTGAACTGACGTTCAAAAATAAAACATTTGAAAACGGACCATTTTCCACATTTCTGAAGCATGACGTAATGGGGGGGTGTTATCTCTTTTGTCGAAAATCAGCCGTTTTTGCTCGAACATTAAATGCCTCCAAATGGTATTTAATTAACTTCCCGGGGTGAAGAAACCCTTTTTGAGAACTCAGAGTGAGTAAATTGGCCATTTTTCATGCACTTTTAACCATTCCATAAATCTTGTGTTTTGGGCCCCTGGAAGCATGAAAATCACTTTAAACATGCTAATTTTAGCTCTAACACTGATGATCCACCTACAAATGTGAACTGACGTTCAAAAATAAAACATTTGAAAACGGACCATTTTCCACATTTCTGAAGCATGACGTAATGGGGGGGTGTTATCTCTTTTGTCGAAAATCAGCCGTTTTTGCTCGAACATTAAATGCCTCCAAATGGTATTTAATTAACTTCCCGAGCCCCTGGAAGCATGAAAATCACTTTAAACATGCTAATTTTAGCTCTAACACTGATGATCCACCTACAAATGTGAACTGACGTTCAAAAATAAAACATTTGAAAACGGACCATTTTCCACATTTCTGAAGCATGACGTAATGGGGGGGTGTTATCTCTTTTGTCGAAAATCAGCCGTTTTTGCTCGAACATTAAATGCCTCCAAATGGTATTCAATTAACTTCCCGGGGTGAAGAAACCCTTTTTGAGAACTCAGAGTGAGTAAATTGGCCATTTTCATGCACTTTTAACCATTCCATAAATCTTGTGTTTTGGGCCCCTGGAAGCATGAAAATCACTTTAAACATGCTAATTTTAGCTCTAACACTGATGATCCACCTACAAATGTGAACTGACGTTCAAAAATAAAACATTTGAAAACGGACCATTTTCCACATTTCTGAAGCATGACGTAATGGGGGGGTGTTATCTCTTTTGTCGAAAATCAGCCGTTTTTGCTCGAACATTAAATGCCTCCAAATGGTATTTAATTAACTTCCCGAGCCCCTGGAAGCATGAAAATCACTTTAAACATGCTAATTTTAGCTCTAACACTGATGATCCACCTACAAATGTGAACTGACGTTCAAAAATAAAACATTTGAAAACGGACCATTTTCCACATTTCTGAAGCATGATGTAATGGGGGGGTGTTATCTCTTTTGTCGAAAATCAGCCGTTTTTGCTCGAACATTAAATGCCTCCAAATGGTATTTAATTAACTTCCCGAGCCCCTGGAAGCATGAAAATCACTTTAAACATGCTAATTTTAGCTCTAACACTGATGATCCACCTACAAATGTGAACTGACGTTCAAAAATAAAACATTTGAAAACGGAAGATTTTCCACATTTCTGAAGCATGACGTAATGGGGGGGTGTTATCTCTTTTGTCGAAAATCAGCCGTTTTTGCTCGAACATTAAATGCCTCCAAATGGTATTTAATTAACTTCCTGAGCCCCTGGAAGCATGAAAATCACTTTAAACATGCTAATTTTAGCTCTAACACTGATGATCCACCTACAAATGTGAACTGACGTTCAAAAATAAAACATTTGAAAACGGACCATTTTCCACATTTCTGAAGCATGACGTAATGGGGGGGTGTTATCTCTTTTGTCGAAAATCAGCCGTTTTTGCTCGAACATTAAATGCCTCCAAATGGTATTTAATTAACTTCCCGGGGTGAAGAAACCCTTTTTGAGAACTCAGAGTGAGTAAATTGGCCATTTTCATGCACTTTTAACCATTCCATAAATCTTGTGTTTTGGGCCCCTGGAAGCATGAAAATCACTTTAAACATGCTAATTTTAGCTCTAACACTGATGATCCACCTACAAATGTGAACTGACGTTCAAAAATAAAACATTTGAAAACGGACCATTTTCCACATTTCTGAAGCATGACGTAATGGGGGGGTGTTATCTCTTTTGTCGAAAATCAGCCGTTTTTGCTCGAACATTAAATGCCTCCAAATGGTATTTAATTAACTTCCCGAGCCCCTGGAAGCATGAAAATCACTTTAAACATGCTAATTTTAGCTCTAACACTGATGATCCACCTACAAATGTGAACTGACGTTCAAAAATAAAACATTTGAAAACGGACCATTTTCCACATTTCTGAAGCATGACGTAATGGGGGGGGGTGTTATCTCTTTTGTCGAAAATCAGCCGTTTTTGCTCGAACATTAAATGCCTCCAAATGGTATTTAATTAACTTCCCGAGCCCCTGGAAGCATGAAAATCACTTTAAACATGCTAATTTTAGCTCTAACACTGATGATCCACCTACAAATGTGAACTGACGTTCAAAAATAAAACATTTGAAAACGGCCATTTTCCACATTTCTGAAGCATGACGTAATGGGGGGGGTGTTATCTCTTTTGTCGAAAATCAGCCGTTTTTGCTCGAACATTAAATGCCTCCAAATGGTATTTAATTAACTTCCCGGGGTGAAGAAACCCTTTTTGAGAACTCAGAGTGAGTAAATTGGCCATTTTCATGCACTTTTAACCATTCCATAAATCTTGTGTTTTGGGCCCCTGGAAGCATGAAAATCACTTTAAACATGCTAATTTTAGCTCTAACACTGATGATCCACCTACAAATGTGAACTGACGTTCAAAAATAAAACATTTGAAAACGGACCATTTTCCACATTTCTGAAGCATGACGTAATGGGGGGGTGTTATCTCTTTTGTCGAAAATCAGCCGTTTTTGCTCGAACATTAAATGCCTCCAAATGGTATTTAATTAACTTCCAGAGCCCCTGGAAGCATGAAAATCACTTTAAACATGCTAATTTTAGCTCTAACACTGATGATCCACCTACAAATGTGAACTGACGTTCAAAAATAAAACATTTGAAAACGGACCATTTTCCCACATTTCTGAAGCATGACGTAATGGGGGGGTGTTATCTCTTTTGTCGAAAATCAGCCGTTTTTGCTCGAACATTAAATGCCTCCAAATGGTATTTAATTAACTTCCCGAGCCCCTGGAAGCATGAAAATCACTTTAAACATGCTAATTTTAGCTCTAACACTGATGATCCACCTACAAATGTGAACTGACGTTCAAAAATAAAACATTTGAAAACGGACCATTTTCCACATTTCTGAAGCATGACGTAATGGGGGGGTGTTATCTCTTTTGTCGAAAATCAGCCGTTTTTGCTCGAACATTAAATGCCTCCAAATGGTATTTAATTAACTTCCCGAGCCCCTGGAAGCATGAAAATCACTTTAAACATGCTAATTTTAGCTCTAACACTGATGATCCACCTACAAATGTGAACTGACGTTCAAAAATAAAACATTTGAAAAACGGACCATTTTCCACATTTCTGAAGCATGACGTAATGGGGGGGTGTTATCTCTTTTGTCGAAAATCAGCCGTTTTTGCTCGAACATTAAATGCCTCCAAATGGTATTTAATTAACTTCCCGGGGTGAAGAAACCGTTTTTGAGAACTCAGAGTGAGTAAATTGGCCATTTTCATGCACTTTTAACCATTCCATAAATCTTGTGTTTGGGCCCTGGAAGCATGAAAATCACTTTAAACATGCTAATTTTAGCTCTAACACTGATGATCCACCTACAAATGTGAACTGACGTTCAAAAATAAAACATTTGAAAACGGACCATTTTCCACATTTCTGAAGCATGACGTAATGGGGGGGTGTTATCTCTTTTGTCGAAAATCAGCCGTTTTTTGCTCGAACATTAAATGCCTCCAAATG
>NW_028254491.1:0-15472 GCF_964263255.1 Lissotriton vulgaris
TATGGGTACCCGGGGCCTCGTGTGTGCTTCAGTAATGTGCTGCTTTCTGAAATGTTTCAAGCCCACCAATGGCCTCCAATCGCACATCCGGCTTGTCAATTCTCCATAGATGCCTCCACATTGAGACTCCGTGATTCGGAGCTCCGTGACCCCAAATTTCCAGGTGGTGCATCTCCTGCGGCTGGGAGGCCGCGTATAAATCAAAGCTCCAAGGTTCCCACCTGTTGGAGACGCACTCTGACATCCACTGCAGCAACCTTCATGAGGTAAAACCCGGATCGGCGAGCGGATCCAGTTTACAGCATGCCTGTCGCTTCACGCCGGACGCATTTCATGCTCATTGCACTCTTGTGGAGGCATCTATGGAGGATTAGCAAGCCGTATGTGCGAGTGGAGGCCCATTGGTGGGCTTGAAACATTTCAGACAGCGGCACATAACTGAAGCACACACTACAAGACCCTCAAACAAACGCGTACTCATTCGAGTCGCCAATTGAAAGGCTCATATTTTTAAGTGGGAGGTGTGGCCTCTATGCCAAAATGACTGTTGCTCTACTGAAGATTGCAATGAGCACAAAACGCGTCCGGCGTGAATCAACAGGTATGCTGTAAACTGGATTCGCCCGCCGATCCGGCTTTTACCTCATGAAGGTTGCTGAAGTGGATGTCAGAGTGTGTCTCCAACAGGTGCGAACCTTGGAGCTTTGATATTTATATATAAATAGGTAGCCGGGACACCAGGACAGCGGTGCGCCCAAGGGTCGGAGGTAGCATCTCCGTGCCATTGTTAATTCTGACCCAAATTATCCAGTGGCATGCCATTTCAAGCTGGTGCACAATAACAATCTTAATGACCTGCAATACTTTGTTATTGATGCAGTCCCCCCTAACAAAAGAGGTGGAGACAGAGAGAAGAGACTTAGACAGTTGGAAAGTCAATACATTTTGAGGTTAAATAGTAAGATCCCTAATGGCCTGAACATGGGAGAAGATCTTAACAACTTTTTGTAAATATTTTATTCTATCATATGCATGACTTTTTTATAATGGATTTTATACCTATTTATATGGTTTTAATCTATTTGTTCATGTTGAGGATGGTCTATGAAGGTTTACATTGCTTACTCTGACAATCAATTTATTGATAATGATGATTTTCTTACTTTTTACCTATAATGAGTGATGTCACTGACCATGTCATGAGTGATGTAATATGTGACGTCATCAGCAGTGCATTACACGCGCAAGTTATAGTGAGTCCAACTAACTATAACGTGGAATTTCAATGGTTTTATGTCAGTAAAATTTCCAGCTAACTATAACTGGTGTGAAACCTATGGTTTTTTCAGTGAATTTAATAGGTTTTTTAAATGCTAATTCCTAACTATAATTGGTGTGAAACCTATGGTTTTTTTTCAGTGAATTTCATAGGTTTTTTAAATGCTAATCCCTAACTATAACTGGTGTAAATCCTATGTTTTTTTCAGTGAATATATATGTATATTAATATAATACCTTTTTTTTTAAGTATATTCATTTTTTTTATGTTTCACCCTGGAGCGCTCCAGGTAAAATGACAAATTGTTTGAAACAATATCTTTTTTATATGTAAATTATGAAATAGTACCAAAATAGATATAATATAAAGTGAGACTTAAAATATACTGTGCAACTTTTTTATGTTACATAGTAATTTTGGTCATAGTTACTTCCTTTCTCCCACCATATTATCTCCAATGTGTATTTAACATCTCTTTATCGTCTCCTGCCTCCAAGTTGTTTCTGCTTTCCTGACAGACTATGGTATGAATTCCATATACCACAATACCTTCTGTAACAACATGCAAGATATCTACAAAGGAGACAGTGTATATTAAATTGTAGACTCTGCATTGGTACCTACATGTTGGTACTTAAATAAAAAAAATAAAAAACAACAAAAAGAACAATTAATAAACATACCATTTTTGAAAAGTCTGTCATTCTTTTTTTCCCATGGTACGCTCCCTGGTGCGCTCCCCGGTGCGCGTACCGGGCGCTCCCCCCGCAAAAATCGAAAAAAAAATTATAATTTTTTTTGCCCCGCGGGGCCTTTTTATAGCCCCCACATCAAACCTATGGGGTCAGGGGGGGTCTACTCTGCCCCTTATGGTCAATTCCCCCTTTGTTTTTGCCACCTCTTGTGTCTCGATCCTACCGAGACACAAGATGGCGGCCGCTCCGGACTATTTGAATGTTTACAGACACCCGACAGCCAATCAGAATTCCGTGCGAAAGTCGTGTAGCGAGCCCAGTGCGCTCCCTGGTGCACGTACCGGGGCGCGGCCATAGATATATATATTTTTTTGAACCTAAATTACTTAAAATCCACTGGAGCACATATCTTGAGACATAGCAAAGGCACACCGGGCTACCAGTACCTACAATTTTGCCAAATTTGGTGGAAATCCATTCAGCCGTTCGGGCTAAAAGTGAGTTTGATCGCCCTATGGAAATTAACATGGGGAAAACACATTTTGGGACCCCCCTTTTATCTCGGCCCCCACTTGACGGATACCCCCAAACTTTCAAGGAAGGACCGGAGCTCCACGAGGCAAATTTGAGGGAATTATGAGGCAGATTCGTCAACCGGCGCCAAAGTTATTCCAAATATAATTTTGAGATTTTGCATTGAAAAAAATCCTAACTATAATTACCTACTGGCGATCGCCAGTAGGTAATATATATATATATATATATATATATATATATATATATATATATATATATATATATATATATATATATGTATATATATATATATATATATATATATATATATATATATATATATATATATATATATATATATATATATATATATATCCATCAAGTTTAGCCAAAAAACAAAGAGAAGCCAGCCGGCAGGATTTAGATCCATTTCTTAACTGAAAGGCATTGCACACAGCACAGGCTCGAACATCAGCCTCTTCGTTCCATCCTCGTGCCAAACGCGTTTCGAGATGTTTATCTCTTCCTCAGTGGCATTCATCAACTAATGCACGGCATCCTTGCACTCTTTAATTGTATCTGAGCCCCAGTGGGCGTGGCTACTAACATAGCCTTCTGGATATTGTAGTGCTATGTGAGTCCGTTTCCATAGTTGAGATTTAAAATTGTATAAAATACCTCAGTGGGCAGAGGCTTACTGTCTTTGCCTCGTCTGTGTTCCATTTCATCAATGTCCTTCATGGATACTGCCCTCTTTACATGACACCGCTTGGCGCCATCAGACCCACATTCAAGTGTTGGGCTTCTCTCGCGGCTTGGCTTTGCCGCTGAAAATCCATCAAGTTTAGCCAAAAAACAAAGAGAAGCCAGCCGGCAGGATTTAGATCCATTTCTTTCCTGAAAGGCATCGCACACAGCACAGGCTCGAACATCAGCCTCTTCGTTCCATCCTCGTGCCAAACGCGTTTCGAGATTTTAATCTCTTCCTCAGATGCATTCATCAACTAATGCACGGCATCCTTGCACTCTTTAATTGTATCTGAGCCCCAGTGGGCGTGGCTACTAACATAGCCTTCTGGGTATTGTAGTGCTATGTGAGTCCGTTTCCATAGTTGAGATTTAAAATTGTATAAAATACCTCAGTGGGCAGAGGCTTACTGTCTTTGCCTCGTGTGTGTTCCATTTCATCAATGTCCTTCATGGATACTGCCCTCTTTACATGACACGCTTGGCGCCATCAGACCCACATTCAAGTGTTGGGCTTCTCTCGCGGCTTGGCTTTGCCGCTGAAAATCCATCAAGTTTAGCCAAAAAACAAAGAGAAGCCAGCCGGCAGGATTTAGATCCATTTCTTTACTGAAAGGCATCGCACACAGCACAGGCTCGAACATCAGCCTCTTCGTTCCATCCTCGTGCCAAACGCGTTTCGAGATGTTAATCTCTTCCTCAGTGGCATTCATCAACTAATGCACGGCATCCTTGCACTCTTTAATTGTATCTGAGCCCCAGTGGGCGTGGCTACTAACATAGCCTTCTGGGTATTGTAGTGCTATGTGAGTCCGTTTCCATAGTTGAGATTTAAAATTGTATAAAATACCTCAGTGGGCAGAGGCTTACTGTCTTTGCCTCGTGTGTGTTCCATTTTATCAATGCCCTTCATAGATACTGCCCTCTTTACATGACACCGCTTGGCGCCATCAGACCCACATTCAAGTGTTGGGCTCCTCTCGCGGCTTGGCTTTGCCGCTGAAAATCCATCAAGTTTAGCCAAAAAACAAAGAGAAGCCAGCCGGCAGGATTTAGATCCATTTCTTAACTGAAAGGCATTGCACACAGCACAGGCTCGAACATCAGCCTCTTCGTTCCATCCTCGTGCCAAACGCGTTTCGAGATGTTTATCTCTTCCTCAGTGGCATTCATCAACTAATGCACGGCATCCTTGCACTCTTTAATTGTATCTGAGCCCCAGTGGGCGTGGCTACTAACATAGCCTTCTGGATATTGTAGTGCTATGTGAGTCCGTTTCCATAGTTGAGATTTAAAATTGTATAAAATACCTCAGTGGGCAGAGGCTTACTGTCTTTGCCTCGTCTGTGTTCCATTTCATCAATGTCCTTCATGGATACTGCCCTCTTTACATGACACCGCTTGGCGCCATCAGACCCACATTCAAGTGTTGGGCTTCTCTCGCGGCTTGGCTTTGCCGCTGAAAATCCATCAAGTTTAGCCAAAAAACAAAGAGAAGCCAGCCGGCAGGATTTAGATCCATTTCTTTCCTGAAAGGCATCGCACACAGCACAGGCTCGAACATCAGCCTCTTCGTTCCATCCTCGTGCCAAACGCGTTTCGAGATTTTAATCTCTTCCTCAGATGCATTCATCAACTAATGCACGGCATCCTTGCACTCTTTAATTGTATCTGAGCCCCAGTGGGCGTGGCTACTAACATAGCCTTCTGGGTATTGTAGTGCTATGTGAGTCCGTTTCCATAGTTGAGATTTAAAATTGTATAAAATACCTCAGTGGGCAGAGGCTTACTGTCTTTGCCTCGTGTGTGTTCCATTTCATCAATGTCCTTCATGGATACTGCCCTCTTTACATGACACGCTTGGCGCCATCAGACCCACATTCAAGTGTTGGGCTTCTCTCGCGGCTTGGCTTTGCCGCTGAAAATCCATCAAGTTTAGCCAAAAAACAAAGAGAAGCCAGCCGGCAGGATTTAGATCCATTTCTTTACTGAAAGGCATCGCACACAGCACAGGCTCGAACATCAGCCTCTTCGTTCCATCCTCGTGCCAAACGCGTTTCGAGATGTTAATCTCTTCCTCAGTGGCATTCATCAACTAATGCACGGCATCCTTGCACTCTTTAATTGTATCTGAGCCCCAGTGGGCGTGGCTACTAACATAGCCTTCTGGGTATTGTAGTGCTATGTGAGTCCGTTTCCATAGTTGAGATTTAAAATTGTATAAAATACCTCAGTGGGCAGAGGCTTACTGTCTTTGCCTCGTGTGTGTTCCATTTTATCAATGCCCTTCATGGATACTGCCCTCTTTACATGACACCGCTTGGCGCCATCAGACCCACATTCAAGTGTTGGGCTCCTCTCGCGGCTTGGCTTTGCCGCTGAAAATCCATCAAGTTTAGCCAAAAAACAAAGAGAAGCCAGCCGGCAGGATTTAGATCCATTTCTTTACTGAAAGGCATCGCACACAGCACAGGCTCGAACATCAGCCTCTTTGTTCCATCCTCGTGCCAAACGCGTTTCGAGATGTTTATCTCTTCCTCAGTGGCATTCATCAACTAATGCACGGCATCCTTGCACTCTTTAATTGTATCTGAGCCCCAGTGGGCGTGGCTACTAACATAGCCTTCTGGGTATTGTAGTGCTATGTGAGTCAATTTCCATAGTTGAGATTTAAAATTGTATAAAATACCTCAGTGGGCAGAGGCTTACTGTCTTTGCCTCGTGTGTGTTCCATGTCATCAATGTCCTTCATGGATACTGCCCTCTTTACATGACACCGCTTGGCGCCATCAGACCCACATTCAAGTGTTTGGCTTCTCTCGCGGCTTGGCTTTGCAGCTGAAAATCCATCAAGTTTAGCCAAAAAACAAAGAGAAGCCAGCCGGCAGGATTTAGATCCATTTCTTTACTGAAAGGCATCGCACACAGCACAGGCTCGAACATCAGCCTCTTCGTTCCATCCTCGTGCCAAACGCGTTTCGAGATGTTAATCTCTTCCTCAGTGGCATTCATCAACTAATGCACGGCATCCTTGCACTCTTTAATTGTATCTGAGCCCCAGTGGGCGTGGCTACTAACATAGCCTTCTGGGTATTGTAGTGCTATGTGAGTCCGTTTCCATGGTTGAGATTTAAAATTGTATAAAATACCTCAGTGGGCAGAGGCTTACTGTCTTTGCCTCGTGTGTGTTCCATTTTATCAATGTCCTTCATGGATACTGCCCTCTTTACATGACACCGCTTGGCGCCATCAGACCCACATTCAAGTGTTTGGCTTCTCTTGCGTCTTGGCTTTGCCGCTGAAAATCCATCAAGTTTAGCCAAAAAACAAAGAGAAGCCAGCCGGCAGGATTTAGATCCATTTCTTTACTGAAAGGCATCGCACACAGCACAGGCTCGAACATCAGCCTCTTTGTTCCATCCTTCTGCCAAACGCGTTTCGAGATGTTAATCTCTTCCTCAGTGGCATTCATCAACTAATGCACGGCATCCTTGCACTCTTTAATTGTATCTGAGCCCCAGTGGGCGTGGCTACTAACATAGCCTTCTGGATATTGTAGTGCTATGTGAGTCCGTTTCCATAGTTGAGATTTAAAATTTTATAAAATACCTCAGTGGGCAGAGGCTTACTGTCTTTGCCTCATGTGTGTTCCATTTCATCAATGTCCTTCATGGATACTGCCCTCTTTACATGACACCGCTTGGCGCCATCAGACCCACATTCAAGTGTTGGGCTTCTCTCGCGGCTTGGCTTTGCCGCTGAAAATCCATCAAGTTTAGCCAAAAAACAAAGAGAAGCCAGCCGTCAGGATTTAGATCCATTTCTTTACTGAAAGGCATCGCACACAGCACAGGCTCGAACATCAGCCTCTTCGTTCCATCCTCGTGCCAAACGCGTTTCGAGATTTTAATCTCTTCCTCAGAGGCATTCATCAACTAATGCACGGCATCCTTGCACTCTTTAATTGTATCTGAGCCCCAGTGGGCGTGGCTACTAACATAGCCTTCTGGGTATTGTAGTGCTATGTGAGTCCGTTTCCATAGTTGAGATTTAAAATTGTATAAAATACCTCAGTGGGCAGAGGCTTACTGTCTTTGCCTCGTGTGTGTTCCATTTCATCAATGTCCTTCATGGATACTGCCCTCTTTACATGACACCACTTGGCGCCATCAGACCCACATTCAAGTGTTGGGCTTCTCTCGCGGCTTGGCTTTGCCGCTGAAAATCCATCAAGTTTAGCCAAAAAACAAAGAGAAGCCAGCCGTCAGGATTTAGATCTATTTCTTTACTGAAAGGCATCGCACACAGCACAGGCTCGAACATCAGCCTCTTCGTTCCATCCTCATGCCAAACGCGTTTCGAGATGTTAATCTCTTCCTCAGTGGCATTCATCAACTAATGCACGGCATCCTTGCACTCTTTAATTGTATCTGAGCCCCAGTGGGCGTGGCTACTAACATAGCCTTCTGGGTATTGTAGTGCTATGTGAGTCCGTTTCCATAGTTGAGATTTAAAATTGTATAAAATACCTCAGTGGGCAGAGGCTTACTGTCTTTGCCTCGTGTGTGTTCCATTTCATCAATGTCCTTCATGGATACTGCCCTCTTTACATGACACCGCTTGGCGCCATCAGACCCACATTCAAGTGTTGGGCTTCTCTCGCGGCTTGGCTTTGCCACTGAAAATCAGTCCATTCATTAACCTTGTAGTTTTGTCTTTTCATGTGTGTTTGTCAATCCTTTTCAGACCACAGGTTCGCTAATTTTAGTTTGAACCCCTTTTTTTTGGTTTGTTCTTTTTGCACCCTTTTCTGACACATAATTCTGTTTTTTAACTTTCACGTCCTCTGGCTAGGGTAGGCCTTAGCGTGCCTATACCACCAAGGTACACAATTACATGGTCCTGATGAATGCCCAGTAACATCCGTACACTTGAAGGGCAGAAACATGTTGACCCCGTTGTAATTTAAAAGGGGAAAACACCCAACACATTAGTTGGTATATTTCCCTACACATACTTTTAACCGATACCCAGCTAACCACGGAATAAAGTTTTTTGGTTGGTAAAAGCTGTTGGTATTTTTTAAATCACTTTTTTGCACATTCTGTCACAAAAAAACCCCGCTCCGCGGTAACCTGGCGTAGCAGCACACCAGGGAGGCACTCGGTTTCTCCTGTTGGGCCCAATGATGAAGCATGTCACCACCCAGGGTGGTGAGTGAGGGCTTAACACAAATCCCTGGGAAACCCCTGTTCAGGTTGATTTGACTTTCCTTGTCTCTGTGCTGGACATCTGTACCCTTAAGTGGGCACTCTTTTGTTGTTTGTAACTGGTGTTAAATCCCTCCAGTAGTTCTTGAGAAAATTGAATTTGAAATTTTTCAAATGGCATTTTCTATGGGACCTTTAGACACGGCTACAGCCCGAACGGCTGAACGGAATTACACCAAACTTGGCAAAATGGTAGGGACAGGTATGCAGTATTGCCTTTTCTATATTTGGTGAAAATCCCTCCAGTAGTTGTTGAGAAAATGAATTTGATTAAATTATATATCGATATGCGCTCACCGTATGCGCACCGTACGTGTACGGTACGCGTACCGTACGTGCACGTACCCTTACATGCACGAGCGAGTTTCTGATTGGCTGGCAGTCGACAGTCAACATTCCAAACTGTCCAATGAATTTGAGCTAATTATATATCTATATGCGCTCAACATTCTATTGGGAATAACTTTGGCGCCGATTGAGGAATCTGTGTGTACTTTTCCAGAATTTTGGCCAGCTCTGCTCCGCTCCTTCCCTGAAAGTTGCGGAGGGATTCGTCAAGTGGGGCCGAAAGGGGGTTCCCAAAACGTGTTTTCCCCATGTTAATTTCCATAGGGACCTTTAGACACGGCTACAGCCCGAACGGCTGAATGGAATTACACCAAACTTGGCAAAATGGTAGGGCCTGGTATGCATATGTGCCTTTGCTATGTTTGGTGAAAATCCCTCCAGTAGTTCTTGAGAAAATTGAATTTGACATTTTTTAAATGGCATTTTCTATGGGACCTTTAGACATGGCTACAGCCGAACGGCTGAACGAAATTACACTAAACTTGGCAAAATGGTAGGGACAGGTATGCAGTATTGCCTTTTCTATATTTGGTGAAAATCCCTCCAGTAGTTGTTGAGAAAATGAATTTGATTAAATTATATATCGATATGCGCTCACCGTATGCGCACCGTACGTGTACGGTACGCGTACCGTACGCGTACGTGCACGTACCCTTACATGCACGAGCGAGTTTCTGATTGGCTGGCAGTCGACAGTCAACATTCCAAACTGTCCAATGAATTTGAGCTAATTATATATCTATATGCGCTCAACATTCTATTGGGAATTACTTTGGCGCCGATTGAGGAATCTGTGTGTACTTTTCCAGAATTTTGGCCAGCTCTGCTCCGCTCCTTCCCTGAAAGTTTCGGGGGGATTCGTCAAGTGGGGCCGAAAGGGGGTTCCCAAAACGTGTTTTCCCCATGTTAATTTCCATAGGGACCTTTAGACACGGCTACAGCCCGAACGGCTGAATGGAATTACACCAAACTTGGCAAAATGGTAGGGCCTGGTATGCAGATGTGCCTTTGCTATGTTTGGTGAAAATCCCTCCAGTAGTTCTTGAGAAAATTGAATTTGACATTTTTTAAATGGCATTTTCTATGGGACCTTTAGACATGGCTACAGCCGAACGGCTGAACGAAATTACACCAAACTTGGCAAAATGGTAGGGACAGGTATGCATTAGTGCCTTTTTTATATTTGGTGAAAATCCCTCCAGTAGTTGTTGAGAAAATTGAATTTGATCAAATTATATATCGATATGCGCTCACCGTACACGCACCGTACGCGTACGGTACGCGTACCGTACGCGTACGTGCACGTACCCTTACGTGCGCGAGCGAGTTTCTGATTGGCTGGCAGTCGACTGTCAACATTCCAAACTGTCCAAACCAGGAAGTGTTGGCCACCATCTTGTTTTTCAGGAGAACTGAAGCACAAGAGAGCCTAAAACAAGAGTGGAAAATACGAAAAGGGGGCAGGGTAGAGACCCCCCCAACCCTCTACCCCTTCTCAGGGGGTCCCAAAAGGACCCCCAAGGGCAAAAAATAAATTAAAAAAATGCGGGGTACGTGCACCGTGCGCGTACCCAGCAATTAAAAAAAAATAATATTTGTTTTTGCACTTGGTGGTCCTTCTGGGATCCCCTGAGAAGGGCTAGGTGGTCAGGGGGTCTCAACCCTGCCCCCTTTTTGTGTTTTCCACTCTTGTTTTGTGCTCTCTTGTGCCTCACTTCTCCTGAGAAACTAGATGGCTGCTCGGGTGGTCCCAGAAGGATAATAACATATATAAAAGTTTTCCACTAATAGAATTAGCATTTACAAAACCTTTGAAATTTATTGGAAAAAAATATAGGTTTCACGCCTGATATAGTTAGGAATTAGCATTTAAAAAACCTTGCAAGTTCACTTAAAAAACCATAGATTTCAGGACTTATATAGTTAGGAATTAGCATTTAAAATACCTTGCAAATTCACTTAAAAAACCATAGGTTTCAGGCCTTATATAGTTAGGAATTAGCATTTTAAAAACCATTGAAATAGCTCCTATATAGTTCGTTGTACTAACTATATTTCGCGCACCCGCAATCCACTGCTGATGATGTCACATATTACATCATTCATGACATGGTCAGTGACATCACTGATGACATCATCCAGTGACTGTGTTTCTGTAAAGTTTAAATATGTTTTACATATTGAAGAATGAGTGGATGTATAAGTGTCTGAATGAAGGAATTAGTAGGTGCGTGACTGACTGTATGAGTTAGTGATTAAATGTGTCTTACTAAATGCATGGGCTAGTGACTAAACTGTCTGAATTTGTGCATCAGTATGTCTGTTGTTGTGTGTCATTTCTATGAAAGTATGTAAGTTTTCCTTTTTTGTTGGTGTAGCAGTTGTACTCAGCGTCGTTTCGAAGCCCACGTTTTCTTTTTCTTCAAGTTCAACAAGCAAACCTTTCTTTATATCAGTTAGTAAATCTGTCGCTTTCTTTTCCCGGTTCGTGTGTCATCCGCTGCTGTACTTTTGTACAGTATTAATAGTCATATTTTTTATATATTTATTTGAGAGGTAGTGCCGAGGAGCCAAACGTTGATTACGTACTCCGTCCACCGTCATTTTAGTAGTTTCTCACCGATGTTTTTATTATATCTGTTAGTTAGAACTCAGTAATTTTCAATCCCAGTCTTGCCTATCTTACTATAGTATTTCAACATTAATTTTATTGTGGGCCCTCATACCCCTCCCCCACAAAAAAAAGAAGTATGTAGTTTTTTAAATTAACTTTTATTTATAAATATAAACGAAACTCAATAATAACTATATTAGAACTGGAAAAATAACTTAAACAATGATATAAACAAACTGTGAAATGGATTCCAAAAGGTGTCCGATTGTTAATCTGCAAAAGAAAAAAGAAAATTAGAGTTTAGAATTATGTAGATGTGAGTAAATGAGCTGAAACCTTATGGGGCATATTATCAAGAACAGCGATAAAATTATCGCCGTTTCAGCGGCAGGAAACTGGGCTTGATAATATGCTGTTGTGAATTCCCATAGCAGTGCAGGTTCTGGTGTTAACCTGGGCATACAATGGGAATTTACAAGGGCATATTATCAAGCCTATTATCGCCGCTTTAGCGGCAGTTTCTTGCTGCTGAAACAGCGATAATTTTATCTCCGTTCTTGATACTATGCCCCTATAAGTTTTGTTAACTCTACGGTTTTACGTGTGCAGTGTGACTCGTACATTCCAGTTCAGTTATAGTGCTGCATTCAAGTGGTGTCTATATGGAAGTGCCTAGTGCATTACTGACGCCCGTTATGGCGACTTATTTCTAATGCATTCCTATGAAGGCTTTGTAGATCTAGGCCTCTGTGCTTACCGTTGTATAAACCTTGCGGGTAAACATTTCAGGCAGTTGGCGTCACAACTTTTTCTGAACAATTCTTCTACACATCTACACGTCGAAGACAGTAGTGTCTAAGTTTAATAGAGAAAGAGAAATGATGTCACAGAGAATGAGAGAGAGAGAAAACAACATTAAAACTGTGTTGCAGAGTCTGGAGTTGTGATTTTTTCCTTGCGTCACTTTACTCATGTTAAAAGTGACTCTAAAGTGGCATAATAAGGTTGTGGATCTGTTTGTCAGACTGTTGTAACCTATCTGTTGTCATTGCTCAGAGGTAATTATAGATCAAACCCATTATAGCCACTTTAGCAGCAGTTTTCTGCCGATAAAGTGGCGATAATTTTGTCTACACGGCTTGATAATGTGGCCCTCTCTCGTTTCACAAATAAAGCTAACACTACAGTTTTACGAGTGCAGTGTACCTGGTACATTTTACTTGTTATAGTGCCGCGTTCAAGTGGTGTCTATATGGAAGTGTCTACTGCATTATTAACGCCCGTTATGCCGAATTATTTCTAATGCATTCCTCTGAAGGATTTGCAGATCTAGGCCTCTGTGCTTACCGTTGTATAAACCTTGCGGCAAAACACATAAGGAAGTAGACTTCACAACTTCACTTCAACAATTCTTCTACACGCCCAAGCAGACAGCACTGTCTAAGTTTAAGAGAGAAAGAGAAATGATGTCACAGAGAGTGAGAGAGAGAGAAAGCATTAAAACTATGGGCCACAATATCAAGCCTGGGCAGGAAAGTGTTGCTAAAGTGGCAATAACGGGTTTGATAATATGCTCTATGGAATTCAAATCGAAGCTCATGTTAGATGTCCTTTACATCGAACATGAGCTTTGATTGGAATTCCATAGAGCATATTATCAAACCTATTATGGCCACTTTAGCGGCCGTTAGCTGCCGATAAAGTGGCGATAATTTTTTTGCCACGGTTTGATAATATGGCCCTCTCTTCCTTTCATAAATAAAAGTTACACTACAGTTTTACGAGTGCAGTGTACCTGGTACATTTTACTTGATATAGTGCCGCATTCAAGTGGTGTCTATATGGAAGTGCCTACTGTGTTACTAACGCCCGTTATGCGGAATTATTTCTAATGCATTCGTATGAAGGATTTGTAGATCTAGGCCTCTGTGCTTACCATTGTATAAACCTTGCAGCCAAACACTTCAGGCAGTTGGATTGACAACTTGATTTCAACAATTCTTCTACATGCTTAAGCAGACAGCAGTGTCTAAGTTTAAGAGAGAAAGAGAAATGATGTCACAGAGAGTGAGAGAGAGAGAAAGAGAGAGAAAACAACATTAAAACTGTGTCGCAGAGTCTGGAGTTGAGATTTTTTCCTTGCATCACTTTAACCATGTTAAAAGTGACTCAAAAGTGCCGTAATAAGGTTGTAGATCTGTTTGTCAGACTGTTGTAACCTATCTGTTGTCACTGCTCGGAGGTAATTATAGAATTTAAAAAGAAGCTGCTGTATAGTACGCACTCTGGGCCATAATATCAAGCCTGGGAGACAAAATTATCGCCACTTTATTGGCAGGAAAGTGTCGCTAAAGTGGCGAAAACGGGTTTGCTAATATGCTCTATGGAATTCCAATCGAAGCTCATGTCTGATGTCCTTCACATCTAACATGAGCTTCGATTGGAACTCCATAGAGCATATTATCAAACCCATTATCGACACTTTCGTGCCGATAAATTGGCGATAATTTTGACGCCCAGGCTTGATAATATGGCCCTCTCTCTTTTCACAAATAAAGCTAACACTACAGTTTTACGAGTGCAGTGTACCTGGTACATTTTACTTGTTATAGTGCCGCGTTCAAGTGGTGTCTATATGCAAGTGTCTACTGCATTATTAACGCCTATTATGCCGAATTATTTCTAATGCATTCCTAAGAAGGATTTGCAGATCTAGGCCTCTGTGCTTACCGTTGTATAAACCTTGCGGCAAAAAACATAAGGAAGTAGACTTCACAACTTCACTTCAACAATTTTTCTACACGCCCAAGTAGACAGCAGTGTCTAAGTTTAAGAGAGAAAGAGAAATTATGTCACAGAGTGTGAGAGAGAGAGAAAACATTAAAACTATGGGCCACAATATCAAGCCTGGGCGACAAAATGATCGCCACTTTATCGGTAGGAAAGTGTCGCTAAAGTGGCGATAACGGGTTTGATAATATGCTCTATGGAATTCCAATCAAAGCTCATGTTAGATGTCCTTTACATCGAACATGAGCTTTGATTGGAATTCCATAGAGCATATTATCAAACCTATTATGGCCACTTTAGCGGCAGTTAGCTGCCGATAAAGTGGCGATAATTTTTTGCCAAGGTTTGATAATATGGCCCTCTATCCTTTCATAAATAAAAGTTACACTACAGTTTTACGAGTGCAGTGTACCTGGTACATTTTACTTGTTATAGTGCCGCATTCAAGTGGTGTCTATATGGAAGTGCCTACTGCGTTACTAACTCCGGTTATGCCGAATTATTTCTAATGCATTCGTATGAAGGATTTGTAGATCTAGGCCTCTCTGCTTACCGTTGTATAAACCTTGCGGCCAAACACTTCAGGCAGTTGGATTGACAACTTGATTTCAACAATTCTTCTACATGCTTAAGCAGACATCAGTGTCTAAGTTTAAGAGAGAAAGAGAAATGATGTCACAGAGAGTGAGAGAGAGAGAAAGGAGAGAAAACAACATTAAAACTGTGTCGCAGAGTCTGGAGTTGAGATTTTTTCCTTGCATCACTTTAACCATGTTAAAAGTGACTCAAAAGTGGCGTAATAAGGTTGTAAATCTGTTTGTCAGACTGTAACCTATCTGTTGTCACTGCTCGGAGGTAATTATAGAATTTAAAAAGAAGCTGCTGTACAGTACACACTCTGGGCCATAATATCAAGCCTGGACGACAAAATTATCGCCACTTTATTGGCAGGAAAGTGTCGCTAAAGTGGCGATAATGGGTTTGATAATATGCTCTATGGAATTCCAATCGAAGCTCATGTCTGATGTCCTTCACATCTAACATGAGCTTTGATTGGAATTCCATAGACCATATTATCAAACCCATTATCGACACTTTCGTGCCGATAAATTGGCGATAATTTTGTCGCCCAGGCTTGATAATATGGCCCTCTCTCATTTCACAAATAAAGCTAACACTACAGTTTTACAAGTGCAGTGTACCTGGTACATTT
>NW_028254492.1:0-15504 GCF_964263255.1 Lissotriton vulgaris
GTGCCCTCACAGCCCACTACGCGCAGCTATACAGAGCCCAGGGTATCGGCCCCAGGCATATCTTGGAGGAGTTCTTGGACTCTGTCCAACTGCCCACAGCCTCGGAGGACCAGCAGGAGGAGATGCTCAATGCCCCTCTCTCGTTGGAGGAAGTTGGAGAAGCAATCCAGTTCATGGCATCCAGGAAGACGCCGGGGCCAGACTGTCTGCCTGCCGAATATTATAAAGCGTACCGGGAAACTCTGACACCATTGCTACATAAGCTATACACCACAGCGGTGGAGAAAGTATCACTGCCACCCTCTATGCTAGAGGCTTTCCTGGTTTCCTTGCCTAAGCCGGACAGAGACCCCAGGGCCCTGGGTTCATATAGGCCTCTGGCGATGCTCAACGTGGACTATAAGGTCCTTGCTAAGGTCCTGGCGGAAAGACTGGTGCAGGTGATCCCCCCCCCCCCCACTTAATTCACACCGTCCAGATCGGGTTCGTCCCAGCGAGATCTAAGTCAGTGAACATCCGGAGATACTTTAGGGTGGCAGCTGAGGCCGCGTGGGAGTGGCCCAGGGCTGGATGCCTCATACTAGATCTGGAGAAGGCGTTTGACTGCCTAGGATGGGGCTACTTATCGGCGATGTTAGCGAAATACGGGCTAGAGGTAGGATTCCTACACATGGTTAGATTACTCTACAGGAACCCCGTGGTTCGGGTGAGATTGGGCCCTTACATATCAGAACCGGTGGCGGTGGACCGAGGCACCCGTCAGGGGTGCCCTCTGTCCCTGCTACTGTTCATACTAGCTATCAAGCAGCTGGCCGTAGCTATGCGAGAGGCCCTTGGCGATGGTACCCCGATGGGAGATGCAGTCCATCAGGTATTGCTCTATGCTGATGACCTGCTGGTGTTTGTGCGGGATGTGGGCCGCCTACCCACACAGTTGGCACAACTACTGCACACATTTGCTGCCGTCTCTGGGCTCCGGGTAAACACAGGTAAATCCTGCCGTTATGCTTTCAGGGAAGGAAACAAAGACCCGGGATATCATCTTGGGGGTACACGAGTCCAATTGAAAGAGGACACCTTCCGATATCTGGGGATACAAATATACCGTAGCCCGGCCGACTTGTTCAGGAATCTAGGGAGAGCGGTTGCGGCTAGTAGATTAGATACGTTTCTGGAGCACAGTCCTGCTGACCACCACGGGCAGAGTGGCACTTGCTAAAATGGTCATGCTTCCCCGCCTCCTGTACTACTTTGTCAACTTACTGTTATTCATTCCGGCTTCCTTCTTTGCTATGCTCAATAAGGTATTGCGGCACTTCATCTGGGGCACCTCTAGGCACAGACTGGCGCTGGCAAAGTTCTTGTCGATGGATCGGGCGGCTTGGCAGCCCCTTGTTTTGAGCACTACTATCTAGCCGCACATCTACAAAGGGTTGCTCGTTGGCTGGCATATAGAAGTAGAGATGACACAGCCACTGCAATGCAGCCATACTTCCTAGAGCGTATCACCAAACTCTTCCACCCCATAGCAAAGGTCAAGCGCCAGGGCCCGCTCCTCTTGGAAGTGGCATATAAGTGCTACCGAAGAGCCTTATACCTCACCCGCGACACGGTCCCTTATGCGCCTGCCATACCCTTGGAGGGCTCACCTAGTGGTGAGGGGTGCTCACGTCCTCCATGCTCGTGGAGTGGCAGCCGGCCGACGTTCACACACTCAGTGACTTATATAGGGAAGGGGAGCTCACGGCATACGAGACGTTGGTAGCCGAGGAGGGGCTCCCCTTGATGCAGCTGACGGCCAGATGGGGAGATATAGCTACGAAGCCCCGGCAACATTTAACCATGCAGTACCTCCATGTCATGGGGAGGGGGACGACATTTGGTCCGCTGGTTTGCGGCGTCATTACGGTAGCACGTGGCAATTAGCCTGGAGCCCCTTAGAGGCAAGTGGGAGCTGGACCTGGGGTGGTCACTAACAGATGAGGAATGGGAGAAGGTGCTTAAAAGCCCGGTCCGAATCCCCAGAAACATGCGATTTCGCCAGATTCAGCTCTTCATTGTACATAGGGCGTACCTCATGCCCGAGTTGATCAACAAGTACTTATGCCGTGATGATGCACTCTGCCCCAGGTGTAATGAGCAGGGGGCGGGATTAGTATACATGTTTTGGAGCTGTCCGGGGCTGGGTATCTATTGGCGAACAATTAGCGAGCTGCAACAGAACTGCACGGATCGAACCATACCCTTTGAATGGCAAGAGATCCCCCAAAGATAAGGTGACGCAGGGCTCCTCACTTAGCCCCCTATTGTTCAACTTCTATGTGACTCCCTTGGTCTATCTGGCGGAGTCTTTGGGGGCTAAGGTGATGGCCTACGCGGACGAGACGCAGCTGCTGTTCTCCTGGAAACGGGGTGAGGACTCAGTCCTCACGGCACTGTCTTGCAGCTGTGTTCCGCTGGCTGGCTAATGCACAGCTAAAGTGCAACAAAGAGAAATCGGAGGTTCTCTTGTTTGGCACGTTTCCTGTGGATTTCAGAGCGAGGTTGTGGCCGCCTGACTTCCCGCCTCCTCTGGCCGATAAGGGTCTCGCAAAAAATCTGGGGGTCTGGGTCGAGGAAAACCTAAGTTTCGTGACACAAGTGAAAATGTTAACAGGGACATGTTTTGGCACCCTGAAAATTCTGAGGAAATTTCTCCCCCTATTGCCAACCGATGCTAAAGAGACTGTTATCCGGGCCCTGATCCTTTCCCGTTTGGACTATGCCAATGCTCTCCTGGTGGGATGCCCGGGCTATCTGACCAGGAAGCTGTAGGTAGTCCAGAATGCGGCAGCGAGACTCCTCTTGGGACTTTCTACCAGGCAGAGTGTGCGGGTCCACCTTCGCTACCTGCACTGGCTCCCTGTCGAGTCTCGTCTTAAATTTAAGATGCTGTCCATTGTACAACGGGCTCTGTATGGGTTGGGCCCGCTCTATCTTCAGAAGCGTTTTGCCTTTTATAAACCTTCCAGGCAACTGCGGTCCTCTGACCAACTTCTAATACAGAACGCTTGGTTCAATCGCCTCAGGCTGGGTGGTTGCTCTTTCACCTGCAAAGAAGGTCTTGCCTGGAATGAGCTCCCTCTGGCCCTCCGGAGGGTGTCTGACACTGTTGCGTTCAAGAAGAAATTTAAAACTTAGATTTTTTGAGGCCTTTTCTTTCTTCGTCTCCTCTTTAGATGGTTGTGTGTTTGGGCTCTCCTTGGAATTAGCGCCGGGATACTTTGAGTAACTGCGCGCTTTACAAATTCAGTATAACATATAACCTAAAATCCCGTTTTCTAGATCTGGGGCTGGTGGTAGCAAAGCGCCTCCTCACAAGGAGGTGGAAGGCGCAGAACCCGCCATGTGCACAGGCATGGAATTCTTCATTTCAGGCGTGGGCCAGGGCTTGGTGGACTGCCATACGCAGAGAGGAAATGCTGGGGCTCATGAAGTAACCCATAGCGGCATACGGGGAACGCCTGCTTCGTACATTACAACAGAAAGACAGGGAGGGAGGCACGTGAGATGTGGGGGGATGAAAATCACACGTGGGGGCGGGTGCATGCCACAAGCCGTTCTCCTGCCAGGATAGTCCGATATGTTCCACTTCTGCTCCTCTGCAACATAAAGGCAGACACACCAATGCAGTCATAGATGCGGAGCGCACGCAAGGATGGGCGGGGGCAGAGGGTTTTGGCTGGGGAAGTGGAAAAGGGGGGAGAAAGAAAGGGAGTTGGAGTCTTTGTGAGGTTTCTGCTGCCAAGTTAATGTTTTCTGTTTCATATATATACCATCTGTTTGCAAGCTCAAGATTAAAGGTCAGCTCTGAACTGCACGGCCCACTGAGCGGCCAACACTCCGACTCTTTGGATGGCCTAGGAGTCTGCATCCAAGCAGGCGAGCTATAGTTCAGACGACTTTGGACGAACATCTTATGTATTATTCAGTACAAAGCTTGCATACTGGTACCATAATGTCAATGTGCTAATGCACTTACAAAAGTTGTGTAACTGCCACCAAATTTTTATGAGTGAAGTTTGTAATGTAAAGTGACTCTTGAAAAACAAACAATTTTGACAAAATAAAAGTTGTGTGGTACACAGACCAATGGTACCGCACTGTAACAGACCCTAATAGTCTACTTTCTAACGGAGACGGGTTCTTTTGGAAGGACTGGTACCGCAGCCCAGTCTTGAGTCTAAACCTTCATTTGTGGAGATCGAGAAGAGTAATGTGAGAACCTTAGAAATAGCAAATTTAATGCTTCCTGCCCATCTGCAAACTTTCTATGGTCTAGAAACTGGAACAAATTTGTTTCGTGGTGTGCTGGTTGTCAGATACATCCTCTGAAAGCATACCTCTCAATTCGTACCACAATTTGTGCTGACTTTAGCTTAAGTGTGTGCCTTAGCTACGGTCAAGGGTTCTCTTTCAGCCTTATCAGTATTCCTTTGCCTATCACACTAACCTTCCCTACTCTGGTTTCAAGATGCCTGAAAGGTTTAACCAGCATGTATCTGCCACATCAACTGCAGCAACAAGGTGATGGGGCTTATGCTTAATAAGGGCGAAATCAGTCTTGGATTTCTTGTGTTCCTGTTCAAGAAGGACATGGCCTGGCAGTTTGGTCTGGACTGTCCTGTTTGAAGTAGGCTCAAGACTCCTTTTCAGATGGCCGGGTCCAAACTGAAGTGGCATGATGGATGAGGAAACTATAGATTTGGATGCAACCTTGAGCAGACCATTGACGTGGATTATTTCAAACATTCAATCCATCACCTTGTTTTTGATGCCCTCTTTTCATCCAAAGCTGGACCATTTTATCCTCCTTCGCATCTTTCTAAAGAGGAAGAAATGCTACACAATTAGATCTTAAAAGGGTTGTAAATTATTACACCAGCCGTACTAAGGACCTTAGATCAGATAACCAACATTTTATAGTTATACGGGACCTGAAAAAGAGAGCAATACAAAAACACAAAATTTCCCGATGTAATAATCTGTTTATTTGCATCTTTTGTGCATTAACAAAACAAAGAAGACCTACTTGAAGGATAGAAGAGCTCCTCATTCTACCAGAGCTAAATCCCCTACAACTGCTTTAGTGAGTGGGGTACCTGTAACAGGCCTATGTGGAGCCAGTTCAGGATTTTCTCAATACGTTTTTCAAAAATTACTATTTAGCTCTGAATAACTAAGAGATGTACCCTTTGCCCACTTTGTACTTCAAGATTTTCTGATATTGAAGTAGTTTTCTCCACACTGTCCTCCAACTACTAATTTCTTTGAGAGTCTGTTCATAGGTTAGGAATCTGCAGGTAGAGACAGTTACAGATTCCTTACCTTAGAATTACCCCAGGTGTCAGATTGGATCCGGAGATTTTTTTCTCTTTGCAGTACACCTGTGTCGGTTGGTGGCGTTGGTCGACTATCCATCGTAGCCGCCGGGATGATGTTGCGGTGTCCACTTAGCCGCTGCCCCGGCGTGCTGACATTATTTCTTTATTTTTCTGCGCCAGCCTAGTGCAGCGGATCCGGAGAGAGCTTACACCTTTAGACACTTTTTGACTAAGCTTTTTTTGACTTTTGTTGACTTCTATTTTCGAGTCATTGACTCCTGGTGCTATAGGGATGTCTCATCTGACCGGCTTCAAGCCCTGCGAGGTCTGTCACAAACTGATGTCTGTGACGGACCTGCAACTAGTGCCTTTGGTGACTGAAGCTTTACCTCGACCAGAAGTTGTGCTCGAGGGGAAGGTCTCAAGACCATTCGCGGAGCCTCAACATCTCTCCAAGTCTTCAGTCCGCGGGTATGTTGAACCACAAGAAGAAGGCGAAGAAGCACCGCTGCTCTTCGTCTTCTCCCCGTTGCTCAGCTAACGTGACCAGGTATCTGGAGCGTCGTCGCTCTAAGGCTCGGTCTCTGATAACTGAATCTGAAAGAAACCGGTTAGTATTAGATTCCTTACCTTAGAATATCCCCAGGCGTCAGTCTGGATCCGGAAACTTTTGCGTAGCAGTACTTATACGCCGCCCTCGCGCGCTGTCAGTTCTTCTTTTTTACGTGCCAGCAAGCGCCGATCCGGAAAAAGTGGTACCCTTAGTCATTTTTGACTAAACTTTTTTGATCATTTTTTATCACTTTTCGAAGTCGAACGACTCAGACGGTGCCGGTAGGGTTGTCCGGGTTCAAACCCTGCATCTACTGTAGCCGACTGATGTCGGTTACCGACCCCCATCGCCGGTGTCTACAGTGCCTGGGGCCCGACCACGATAACAAGTTGTGCCCCGACTGCCGGGCCATGACGTCAAAGGCTAGGCTGGAGCGGTCCGCAAGCGCCTCAAGCTCCGGCAGTTGGCCCCACGCCGTTCGAGGTCCCGGTCCGGAAGGAGGTCTGGGGACCGGTCGCGGGGCCAGAGTCATCACAGCTCCGGGAGTAGAGACCACTCCTCGGGCTCCAAGTCCTCAGGTAAGAAGCACAAGAAGTCGAAGAAGCGATATCGCTCTTCTAACTCTCCCCCACCCCCGACGCTCGCGCGGCCGGGGGTTCGGGCGACACCGCCCACGCGGCTCCGCCGGAGCCGCAGGCTTCGCGGCCTGCTCCATACCTGCCGGTCCCTGGGCAGAACGAGACGCCAGAGGTGATCGATGCCTTCCTTGCGGCCGTGAGGTGGCTCAGTCCTCAGTCTGGTTCCGCAATGCCTTCGGGACCCGTGGTCCCGACTGGGAGCCCAAGCGGACCGGGTGCTTTGGGCCCAGTGCCGTCGGCAACTTCGGTCCCGACGCCGCAGGACCCCGCTGGATCCGGGTCGTCGACGGTTGCCCTTACGACCTCGCCGGCGCCGGCCCCCAGGGTGTCGCCCCTGGCGCCATCCCAGGACGACGTCCTCCCCTCGGTCCGACGCCGCTCTCAACACCGATGGGAGACTTTTACTTCTATGACCCGGCCCCATCATTTAACCCTGAGTACCAGGAGATGGGTGGGGAGGCGGATTGGGAGGGGTCTGAGGACCCTCTGGCAAGTGAGTGCCAGTCTTATCAGGACTGGGCAGGTGAGCTAGGGGATGCCAGTGGTTTGGACACTTCGCCGGACACTGGTTTTGTCTCCCCTCCTACCATGTCTTCGGAGGAGGGGGGGCTGCCTATAGTGTGGTGTTGACGCGGCCAAGGCCTTATCCCTTGCACTCCCCGCCGCGGCCGTCAGGACTAACCTCACTGAGGTCCTTAAACCGCAAGCAAGCTCTTCGGAGCCTCTGTTGCTGTTTAATGAGGCCTTGTCTGACATTTTTCTGGGCACCTGGTCCAGGCCCACTACAGCTCCCCCTGTAGATAGGAACGTTGCCAGACGCCACTGCCCGGCTCCGGGTGACCCTTACTTCCTGCCCACCCACCCTACTCCCGAGAGCCTGGTCATACAGGCCTCCAACTCCCAGACCGCATTCCCGACGGCTCCCCCCGATCGGGAATCCAGGAGGTATGAACAGTATGGTAAAAATATGTTCTCCTCACTGAGTTTGGGGTTGCGGTCAGTTAACGCCGCGTGACTCTTGGGCAGTTATACCCACTCTCTGTGGGACACGGTCGCTGACGTGCTGCCACAATGTCCGAATGAGGCCCTGACTAAACTCGCCCAAGCCCTTGCAGAGGGTTGAGACACGGTGTTCCATCCGGTGAGGGCTGGATACAACAGACTCGCTGGGCAGAGCGATGGCTATGACGGTAGCAATTCGTCGCCACGCCTGGCTGAGGTCCGCCAACTTTTTGGCTGATGTCCAAAACACCCTTATGGACATGCTGTTTGATGGCCGTCGCCTTTTTGAGCGCTTTAATAACTCCAGGGCTACGGCCATGTCCTTGGGCCGGTCTGCCCGCGCCAGCAAACTGCTGCCTTTTGCTCCTTTCGTGGCGAAGGAAGGGGCGCCCCCACACGTCCTGCCAGCCACGGGCCGCCGACTAACATCCAGCGCGGTGGCGGACGTGATACCCGCTGTGGCGGTGCCCGGGGACAACGGCGAGGCCAGTCCACATCCACCCCGCAGCATCCGCCTCAAAGCCCTCCTAGTCCGAGCTTTCAGGCCCACGTGACGCCAGTGGGGGACAGGGTTTGCAATCACCTCCTCCACTGGCGCGACATCACATTGGACTGGTGGGTGCTGCAAATCGTCTGAAGGGGCTACTCCCTCCCCTTCGAGGCGACCCCTCCAGCCATGCCACCACAGTACGACTGCGTGTCGGGGGATCACTTGAATCTTCTGCGAGAGGAAGTTACGGTCCTCTTGGCCAAGGGGGCCATCGAGCGCGTTCCTGGGCCAGAAGTAGAGTGTGGTTGTTACTCCCACTACTTTCTGGTCCCCAAAAAGGGCAGAGGGGGCCTAGGCCCTATCTTGGACCTGCGGAACGTCAACGGCTTCCTCCGGAAGGAAGTTCAAGATGCTGACACTGGCTCAGGTCTTAGCTGCCCTAGACCCGGGAGACTTGGATGGTAGCATTGGACTTGCAGGACGCTTATTTCCACATCTCCGCCTTGCCGGCCCACCGGCGCTACCTGCGGTTCACGGTAGACCACGAGCACTTTCAGTTTACCGTGCTTCCCTTCGGCCTTACCAGCGCCCCACGGGTGTTCACGAAAGTGATGGCGGTGGTCGCAGCTCATCTGCGCAGGTTAGAGGTTTCAGTCTTCCCCTACCTCGACGACTGGTTGTTGAAGGCGGGCTCGCCCCAAACCGTAGTCAGCCACCTCCAGACTACGGCCGACCTCTTGCACCTGCTGAGGTTCTCCATCAATGTGCCGAAGTCAGACCTGTGTCCCTCTCAGAAGCTCCTCTTCATCGGAGCAGTTCTAGACTCGGCACAGTTACGGGTTTATCCTCTTGAACAGCGGGTTCGGGATATTCAGGCTCCGATTCCGATCTTTCAGCCATTATCCCGAGTCTCGGTCAGGTTGACGCTGTGGCTTCTGGGGCTGATGGCCTCCTGCATCCTTCTGGTACATCACGCCAGGTGGCGGATGCGGGCTCTGCAGTGGCACCTGAAGTTTCAGTGGGCCCAGCATCAGGGCAACTTGTCCGACCATGTCTTGATCTCGGAGGGCACCTCAAGACAGTTGCAGTGATGGCTCACGGACCGCGATTGGATCAGCAGCAGGTCCCTCTCCGTACTACAACCGGAGCACTTAGTTGTGACAGACGCGTCCCTCTAGGGTTGGGGGGGGGCCACATGGGAGAGGCAGAGATCAGAGGCCTCTGGTCTCCGGCGGAGTCCCGGCTCCACATCAACCTTCTGGAGCTGTGGGCGATCCGGCTTGCACTGAAGGCATTCCTCCTCTGTGTCTGGGGGAGTGTAGTGCAGGTGTTCATGGACAACACCACCGCCATGTGGTACTGCAACAAATAGGGCAGGGTGGGGTCGTGGACCCTATGGCAGGAGGCTCTGCGCCTCTGGCAGTGGCTGAAACATCAGGGCGTGACCCTTGTGGTTCAACACCTGGCAGGTTCCCTGAACGCCAGGGCGGACGAACTCCGCCTTCGGTGCATGATGGATCATGAATGGCGTCTGAACTCTGGCGTGGCGCAAGGCCTCTTTCAGCTGTGGGGAGAGCCTTGGTTAGATCTATTCGCCACAGAAGAGAACACGCAATGTCATCAGTTCTGTGCGTTGGAATTTCCAAGGCGGCACTCGCTCGGAGACGCTTTTCGTCACGAGTGGAGCTGCGGTCTGTTGTACGCCTTTCCGCCTATACCACTTCTGCCCAGAGTGCTGAAGATCAGGCGCGACCGGGCCCCAGTCATCCTTGTGGCTCCGGACTGAGCACGAAGATACTGGTATCCCGAGCTACTCAGCATGTCTGTTCATCCCCATATTCGTCTGCCTCTCCGGAGGACCTTCTGTCGCAGCAGCAGGGGACGGTCCTCCACCCGAACCTGTCCAGTCTCCACTTACATGCGTGGAGATTGAGCAGCGGCAGTTGAGGCCATTTGACTTGCCTCCTGAAGTCTGTGATGTGATTCTGGCAGCCAGGCGTCAGTATACGCCTGCAGGTGGAACAAATTTGTGGCATGGTTCACAGCAAATGCTGTGGATCCCCTTTCTGCCCCTCTTTCAGAGGTACTCCTCTTTCTTCTTTCTCTTACCCAGCAGGGCTCTGCTCTGGGCACTCTAAAGGGCTACCTCTCTGCCATTTCCGCCTTCTTAAGGCTCCCTGATCAGCCCTTTGTTCAAGTCCCCAGTTGTAAATAGGTTTTTGAAGGGCATCACTCATGTTTCCACCTGTTCCTCTCATGATGCCTCAATGGGACTTGAACCTTGTTCTGACTTATCTGATGTGCGCTCCTTTCGAGCCACTTCATAACTGTCCTCTTTGTCTCCTTACTCTCAAGACTGCATTCCTGTTTGCAATCACCTATGTCAGGAGAGTGAGTGAGCTCCAGGCTCTTACCTCTAAACCTCCTTTCTTTTCTGTCCATCCGGACAAATTTGTGTTGCGGACGTGACCCTCTTTCCTGCCCAAGGGAGTCGCAGCCTTCCACACCGGTCAGTCAATCACCTTGCCCACCTTCTTTCTGCCTCCGCATCCCTCGAAAGAGGAAGAGAGGCTCCACCGTCTGGACCCAAAACATGCACTTTCATTCTATCTGGATCGCACACGCCAGGTCCGGGTGGATGACCAACTCTTTGTTGGGTACATGGGTGCTAAGAAAGGTCGGGCGGTGCACAAACTAACCATTTCTCGATGGGTCGTCTTGTGCATCAAGGATTGTTATTCTCTGGCTAAAAAGGAGCCTCTTGTTGGGCTGTGTGCCCAATCCACTCGAGCCACGGCAGCTACTACTGCCCTGGGTCGGGGAGTCCTCTTGCAGGACATCTGTCAGGCAGCTACGTGGGCCCGCTGCACATGTTCGCAAGACACTACTGCCTGGACAGCCAAGTCCGGAGAGATGGCTTTTTCGGCCGTTCCGTTCTCCAGGACTTTCTGGTGTGATTATTGGTTCGCAGACCCACCACCGGGGTTGGTATTGCTGGGGTATCTATTCTACGGTAAGGAATCTAATACTAACCTGTTTCTTTTACATGCTGAAGTTATTTACCTTCGGTAACAATATATCTGTAGGAAACCGTATTAGATTCCTTACCGCACCACCCATCCTCCCCGTTCTGTGAACCGATATCTAGGGTTAAGGTCATCCCCTTTCAGGGCCCTAGTTTCATGGCACCAGTGTTGGTTTTTATCACGGCTCTGCGTTTCTGGCGTGGAAAAGCTGTGTATAAGAACGGCCGTCAACGCGCGAGGGCGGCGTCTAAGTACTCCAACGTCATCTCGGGCCGACGACTGATACGGAGCCGCAGACGACGCCTACTGACGCGCAACGGTACAGCTACGCAAAATTTTCCGGTTCCAGTCTGACACCTGGGGATATTCTACGGTAAGAAATCTAATACTAACTACTGTTTCTTACAGATATATTTTGTTACCGAAGGTAAGTAACTTGCACATTTGTGAAACTGTGCTTAGCCGTCCTTAGTAGCTGCTGAGGCCTTTTGTGCAGTTTGGGCTTTTTGCAGCCAATTGTCTAGGTTGGGGAATACCTGTTGACCTTTTTCAGCGTGGCTTTCACTGGCACAAGGCATTTGGTAAATATCCATAGGGCAGATTTTAATCCTTAGGAATGGACCTTGATTTGGAAATGGGTACCAGCTACTGGAGAATCTTGAGTATCATCTATGTTCGGGATGAATGGGGTTATGAAAGTGTCTTCCAAATCTAGAGAGGTCCTAAAATCTCCATTGCTGAGGCGAATCAAGATATTCGAAATTATAACCATCCTGAATGTCTGATTCTTAACCACTTCGCTGCTAGGCCTTTTCCCCTCCTGTGCTAAGCCTTTTTTTGGCGATTTGGGGTAGTGCGCGCTTAGGCCCCTGTAACTTTTTGACCACATAAGGTAACCACGCCAAATTTGCGTCCTTTTCTTCCAACATCATGTGGATTATAAAGGTGCCCAGGCTTTGTGGATTCCCTTGGAGGGGTCCCAGAAATTAAGCAAAATACAGTGACATTTTAGTTTTTTTCAGAAAAATTGGGAAAACGGCCTGTAAATGAAAGCCTCTGGGTTTTTCCCTGCAAATGTTATCAAAAAAGGGTTTTTGGGCCTGAAATCTCCATTTTCTCAGCTTTTAGGGAATGACAGTCTTTTGTCAGAGAACCAACATTTTTCACAGTTTTGGCATTTTTCTGGGACATAGCCTATTTTTGCTATTTTTAGAGCTTTCAACCTCCTTCCCAGTTAATGGTAGAAATGAGTTTGAAAGCTATAATGATCCTGGAAAGCTATACATTTTCGAAAAGTAGACTAAATTCTGAATTCAGAAAGGTAATTTGTCCAAATCCATGAAGGTTTCTTTATAGAAAGTAACAGTTAAATATTGGAATAATTGAAAATTATTTGAAAAAACTGCCTTTTGTCTCAACGTTTTCACCTATAACTTGTAATTTTGACAGCTCTTTAAAAGCAATAAACCGTTACGTCCGTTTGACCTTCCTGGTTGTGGGGATATATAGGACTTGTAGTTTCACCAAGAACCCGACAAACCCAGAGCCAAAAACTGAGCAGCAACTTGCAATGGTATTTTATTATTTACTGGGTATAGAGCACTTATTCTTGGAAAATGTATACATGGGAAAATCGGTATGAAAGACACCTATGTATTTCTGAATTGGGTACAAATGATAGAGTTTAGAAACAGTATATATTTGCATATTTTCAAAATTGGGAATACTCATACTAGCATGAGAATTATTGGTCATTTTTCAAAAAAAAGTTTTTACACAATGTCTTTCATTGGGAAGGGAGAAATGCATAAACTCTATAGGTAATAACAGTTGATTTACAAATCTGAATTACCCTAAGTCTCCCAATAAAAACGGTACCTCACTTGTGTGGGTCGGCCTTGTGCCTGCGACAGGAAACAGCGCAAAATGCAACGTGGTCGCACCTCAATTTTGCAGTTAAAAATTGACCCTTTTATGGCAAAGTGCCTAGCTGTAGTTTTTGCACCCTAGCTCTGCCGGCACCTAGGGAAACCTAGCAAACCTATATATTTTTGAAAACTAACACCCAGGGAAATTCAGAATGGGGTGACTCGACTGCCTCCCACCAGGTTCTGTTACCCAGAATCCCTTGCAAACCTAAAAAATTGGGAAAACTCATTTCCTCACATTTCTGTGGTGGAAAGTTATGGAATCTGCGTGGATCAACAGATTTTCACCCACCCCGCGTTCCCCAAAATCTTATGAGAAAAATGGTACCTGACTTGCCTGGGTCTGCCTAGTGCCTGCGACAGGAAACAGCGCAAAACGCAACGTGGTCGCACCTCAATTTCGCAGTGAAAACGTGCCCTTTTTTGGCAAAGAGCCTACCTGTAGTTTTTGAACCCTAGCTCTGCCGGCACCTAGGGAAACCTAGCAAAACTATACATTTTGAAAAGTAGACACCCAGGGGAATTCAGGATTGGGTGACTCGACTGCCTCCTACCAGGTTCTGTTACCCAGAATCCCTTGCAAACCTAAAAAATTGGGGAAAATACGCATTTTCCTCTCATTTCTGTGGTGGAAAGTTCTGGAATCTGCGTGGATCAATAAATTTCCACCCACGCAGTGTTCCCCCAGGTCTCCCGAGAAACATGGTACCTCACTTCCCTGGGTAGGTGTAGGTGCTGCAACAGGAAAAGGCCCAAATCGTACGGTGGAGACTTAAAAAGTAACCTATAGCAAAAGTACCTTATGTTTTTTGGGGGGGCACCTGAGATTTTGTCCCGAGGCTCGGCGGCAAACTTTGGAAAATACCAAACCCAAACAGTTCTGAAAACTAGACACCCGGGGGATCCAGGGAGATATGGCATGCGTGGGTCCCCTAATGTTTTCCTACCCACAATTCCTTGCAAACCTTAAAATTAGGTAACAAAAACACTTTTCCATACATTTTTGCGTTGGATCTCCATGCCGGCACAAATGTTCCCCCGAGTAAAATGATACCTCACTTGTGTGGGTGGTCCAAAGCGGAACATTCCAAAAATTTATTTTTAAGAAATTGTAGCGTTTGGGGCTGAAACATTAAGTGAGGTATCATTTTACTCGGGAGAACAAGGGGAACACTGGATGGTAGGACATTTGTGCCGGTACGGAGCTGGTGGTTTAGCCTTTGTCAAAACCACCAGCTTTTGCAAGAGGGGTTACCTGGGTTTTTGGCCCCGTACTAGACGGCCATCTAGGGAAACCTACCAAACACACACATTTCTGAAAAGTAGACACCCGGGGGCTTCCAAGGAGGTATGGCTTGCGTGGATCCTCCAACGTTCCTTTACCCAGAATCCCTTGCAAATCTCAATTTTAGCTGAAAAAATCAGATTTTTTACACATTTCTGTATGGGAAAGCGTGGCATCACTGGGCTCACACAAATTTCCTTCCACCCAGCGTCCCCCAATAAAAATGGTACCTCACTTGCGTGGGTAGGCATAGTGGCTGCAACAGGAAAAGGCCCAAATCGTACGGTGGAGACTTAAAAATAACCTATAGTAAAACAACCTTATTTTTTGGTGGGGGGCACCTGAGTATTTGGCCCGATCCTAGTCTGCCATCTTTGGAAACTACCAAACGCAAACAGTTCCGAAAACTAGACACCCGGGGGTGTCCAGGGAGGTATGGCCCGCGTGGGTCCCCCATCATATTCCTACCCAGAATTCCCTGCAAACTTTAAAATTCGGCAAAAAAAACTAATTTCCAAACTTTTTTGCATGGGTTCTCCGTGCCGGCAAAAATGTCCTACCACCCAGCATTCCCCTTGTTCTCCAGAGTAAAATGATACTTCACTTGTGTGGGTGGGCCAAAGCAGAACAGGCCAAAAATGAATTTGTAGAAATTGGAGCTTTCGGGATTGACAAATTAGGCACAGAGAATTCTAAAGTTTTGGGCTCATCCTAGTCACAGGCCTTTGGCCCACCCACAGAAACTGAACCACTGACTCACAGCTCGCGAGCTATAAAGCCACGTCAAGGCACCAACCTCTTTACAGGCCATTCATACACCTTTCATACGTGTGACACATACAAAACATTTGCACCGCCAGCCGCGGACCCATGTAATGTAATGTAATGTAACCGGATTTATAAAGCGCAGGGTTACCCGGAGGAGTCCCAGCGCTGCACTAGAATCAGGCTCAAAAAGAACGGAAGGCAGAAGGTCACTTGGGGAAAAGAAAGGTTTTCAAAAGCTTACGGAAACACAAATGGCAGGGTTCCATGCGCAGTTTAGAAGGAAGGGCGTTCCACAGTGAGGCCGCATTAACGGAGAAACGGCGGCCTCCTGTGCGTGTCTTCTTGAATCTTGGCACTCTCGCCAGGTACTCATTATCAGAGCGCAGGGGCCTATTAGCCTTGTAGGACGTGACTAGACTCTTCCTGATAGAGGGTCTGTGAGACTTGGCCC